>NC_056745.1:593281864-593291309 GCF_019279795.1 Protopterus annectens
ATTTCAATTCCCTGAAAATGGGCAGGATTCACAATGGCTTGCACGGAGTCTAAGAGTCGTGTAAGACTCCATGCAGCCATCGCGATCCAGGAACAGCCTGAAATCCCGTGTAAGAGACCAGCTGAAACAACTCTTACACGGGCAGGGCGTGGATATGCTAATCACCTCACCTGCAGCCGAAAGGCATGCAAATGAAGTAGATTAGTGATCCACGAAGCTGAAACCAGTCCGTGTAAGAGTCGTTTTAGGTGCAGAAATGTACTTCGTTGACAACTGAGTACGTTACTGCAAATAACAAAATGGAGCCATGACAGCTCCAAATAAAGTGTGCATATGTTGGAGTCAGCATGCCAATGGCCACATATGTGGCCATTGGCATGGTAACCTGATGCAAACATGAAATAAAATAATTTTTTTTCCGGCGATCGGCGATGTTTAAATGCAGCTCAGCCCCGCACAAATGGGCTGTGCTAAATAAGACATAAAAATAAAGGTTTGAAACCCACAAATGTGGGTTTTATGTAATGCATGGATTTGCAATGCAGGGACTAGCAGACCGAAAACAACATGGCCACCGTCTAGTGGTTGCTAAGGGGGGAAGCTGAGTGTAAGACATGTAACTAAGCATTAATAGGCAATCCTATGTAAATGAGTGGTAGGATAGTGAATCACACTGTCACATAGCAAATGAGCACATTCCGTGTAGTGTAAGAGTTAGATAAGGGGGAGTAACAGAGTAGGAGATAGGTGACATCACAGGGGGGAATGTCAGGAAGAAATCAAGCTCATTGGAGCAAAGTGGTATGTGAAAGATATCAATCACACAGCATAAAAAGAGGAGTGTCAACAGATAAGCATGGGAAATCAAGAAATGGAAGGTGTACGCTGTGGCCAACACCAAAGTTTCTTGCTGTGCGTGCATGTGCGCGTGTGCGCACTGGGAGGCGCGAGTAGGACAGAGTGCGCGCATGTAAGGCAGAGTAAGCATGTAGGAGCTTGTGTAAAGATCTATTAATCTGTTTGCGCTGGTGTGCACGCGTTTTAACCCGAATAAGCAGATTCTAGTCCGCGTAAGCATGTGTGCGTGCATGGTAGCCACTGTGAGCGTGTTTTCGCTGGTATGCATGCTGCTCCCCCCTGAGGAAACAGAGAGGAAAAAGGAAGCAGAAGAAATAGTAGGAAGCTAGCAGGGAATACTGGTAGAGCTAGCAGATGAAAACAATTAGAAGCAGGCAATTACACAGGCAGAATACTATCCCAGCCCAGCACTTAAAACACTGCAAACAGCATTGAAGTATGTTTCTCTCAAGAGACACTGCAAGACAGGAGTAAGCTAGTAGAAGTGAAAACTGAAAAAGCTGCACTCAGACCAAACATGCTAGGGGCTGCCATCGCTGTTATAAGGAGACATAGGAGGCTTGCTGAGGGTGGTGACAATGCAAATGCTGCCAGACAACCCACAGTGAGGAGACGGAGAAGAGTGTACAGGCCCAGGGTCACCTACCAGGGGTTACATGAGCTGGACATAATGGAGTGCTATAGAGTGGACAGAGACCTCCTGCAGCAAATTGTTGAGCTGTGCAGGCCACACCTCACACACAGAACCAACAGAGGGGAACCCATCCCAGTGGAAACCAAGGTATGTGCTGGCCTAAGAATACTAGCAACAGGTACCTTCCAGCGACCAACTGGTGATATGATGGGGATATCACAGGCATCAGCCTCCAGGGTACTGCACCAGTTCCTGGATGCCATGTCAGCACATGTCGATAAGCATGTATATTTCCCCAATGCCCGTGAGGTATTGGCCAGCAATATGCCTCTTTTCCAGCAAATAGTGGAATACCCTGAGGTAGTGGGTGCAATAGACTGCAAGCACATACGCGTCAAAGCACCAGCCGGTGAGCGGGGTAGGGCCTACATTAAACACAAGGGCTTCCCCTCCATCAACTGCCAGGTCGTGTGTGATGCCCAGGGCATAATAATGAATGTGTGTGCTGGCTGCCCTGGGAGCTACCATGATTCCCATATCTGGCATATGCCGCAGCTGTACCAGACATTTGCCAATGGGGACATCCCACATGGTCACCTAGTGGGGGATGCAGGATATGCACTGGAGCCATGGCTGATGACACCCATCAGAAATGCACACACACCTGAACAAGAACGCCATAATGAGGCACACGCACAAACACGTAATGTAATAGAGCATGTGTTTGGGCTGATCAAGTCACGGTTCCGGTGCCTGGACACATCTGGTGGAGCCTTGCAGTACTCACCAACTACATGTACCCAAATTGTCATGGTATGTGCTATGCTACATAATATGATTCTGCGAAAACAGCTGCAGCAGAACCAGAATAGGGCAGGGACAAACAGCCCCCCACCATTGCCAAGGCCATCACAGGCAGAGCATGACTCAGAGGAGGAACAACCTGAGCCTGCCCCAGTAGGCAGAAGGAGGCATGCCCAGTATGCTCTGGCCTTGGCAAAGAGGCAATGCATAGCACATACACTGGCTTAGAAGGAACCCTGGGAATGATAACTCTCTCTGACTCACTCATATAGTAACAGGGATGCCTAACATGACACAACCTGCTCTCAAACATGTACAGGGAGTGTAGTATGTGCATCCGACAGAGGCAGCCCTGCAGCACCACCTGAGGCATGATTGCCATGTGTTAAGCAATGTAACACCATCTAGTATATGCAAACATGAAGACCCTGCCTAACATCTCACCCTCATCAAGAATGATGCCATACTATGAAGACAACAAGATCAAGTACAATAATTGGCTGAAGTATTGCTGTTAGCAAGGGGGAACACATGGCTGACAGCCTGGGCTGACATGCCGAGCAAGACATGATGCCCCACCTGCTAGGGATGGCACGCACCCAGCACACCTGGCTGTGTGGATACTGGCAAAGGCTGTTGTCACCCCCACTGTGCCTTGAAAAGGTAAGGCTGGAAACACAAACCCACCACCATAGGTAGCACAAGGGATAACAACCTGCACGTAATGCTACCCAACGCCAGAAGTCTAACCTGCAAGGTGCATGCAGACCAAACCCACCACAGCATGGAGAATGGTAATATCTGTTCTGTAACAGAAACCTGGGTCAACGCCCAGAAGAGCACCCTAGTACTACCAGGTTATGCCTCATACCATGCTCTACAGCTCCAAAACATGGAACACACTACAATAGGAGTGTGGCTATCAGTAATTGTCAAGGATAACCACACCCCCAGGTTGGTACCACAGCAAGAAGCAGCATGGACTATCCACAGGCATGTGACACTGGCTCAAACTGTGTCCCTGTTTGAAGCCTTCTACAGACCACACTCACAAACCCAGGTAACCCAGCCAGCCTTCCTGAAGACACTGCAGAGTATGAATGTCTCAACAAATACCAAACAAGGCACACACAAAGTATGACATAGGTGGCAATCCATTATGTATGGAAGAAGTAATCAGGGACCTAGGGACACAAGTGGACGGTAACCTGTCATGTGACACTCACATTGCCAAGGTGGCCAGGAAGACCTGCTATATTGCCCACCTTAATATGAAAGGATGCACATGTAGATCAAGAGAGGTCACTGTGCCCCCATACTCTTCCCTTATCAGGCCCATACGTGACAACAATGCCCCAGTTTGGATGCACCTTACCTTACACCTGCAGCAGTTAGAAAGACCCCAAATGTACCCCACCAACAGGATAAAGGGTCCAAGCATTTGACATCTACAGCCTGGCTGAAGAAACCACAGCCCAATTCAGAAGCATACTGCCCATTCAAAGGTGATGTATGCCTGATGTACAAGGCCATGTCCAATCCAGAATGAATGGACATGCTCCACTGCAGAAACTCCAAATCCAGCAGAGACACCACAGTGAGACATATGAACCTCCACACATAGATAAATAGGATGTGCTGGAGGGACAGATCCATAACCCAGAGGCTCCTTACACTCTGGAACAGAATCCCAGTCCATGATAGGCTGAGCTCCACACTCATACTCAACAAGAAAAATCTGGTGAAGTGCATGGGAGATAGTAGGTTTACAATGGGGGCCATCCCTGTGTCACATCTAGTAAAGTAAACCCTACATGGGCATAATATGCACATTGCAAGGGGTGTCGAAACTCACACACAGTCTGTCCATGCTCAAACAAGGCCAGGGCAGATAGCCTAGTATGAATCTATGAACCTATGATGATACAAATTGTGCAGGACACAAAGGATTATCACACAGTTGTCCTACCTGATGGTAGGAACCATGGTGATAATGCACAGATATGCTCTGCAGCACTCTAATATCTCAAACAATACACCAAACCCACACACATTGCCAACATCCTACATAACAGATTCCTTGCAAACTCCCCAGCAGCACCTAACTGCCAAATATCTATCCCAGCAGAGTGCTGGCCCCCTGACATTGCAGATGCTGAGGTAACAGCCAGCATCTACAAAGCACAGCACACAGCATCAATGGTACCAGATGGTGTCCTGGGTTGTGTCCAACAAGTACTGTAAGAAGAATGGAACACCAAATAGCAGTACTGCACACTATCAGTCCTACCACAGGATATGTACCGAAAGAGCAGTGTACAGCAACAGTGATCCCTCACCACAAAGGTGGTGCCTGAATGGATACTGCAAACTATCACCCCTCAACCCCGACTATCTAGGTTGGCAAAGTAATGGAGAGGATGATCATGGATCCCAGGAATAACGAGATTGGGTACCTACAGACATTGAACCCTACCCAGTGTGGCTGTCATAGGGCAGATCCTGCCCCTTACACATGTCTGACTCATGTGAAATGCACACCAAGGCCATTGATGTGGGGAATGTGGATCACACAGCCTATCTGGACCTTGCTAAACCCTTCCATACAATACCCTAGTTGGAAGTACAGATAAGCTCACCAGCCTAACTATAAACCCCTATGCAAGTAGATGGGTTGCAAACCAGCTCAAGGACAGAACTGACCTGGTCAGGCATGCTGCAGCCATGTCAGACTGCAAACCAGGTACAACTGGCATCCCACAAGCCATGGTCCTGGGACCTCTCTTGTATGCTATATATGTCACATAGGTACAGGCCAACATGGAAGGACTCTGTCTGAACAGGTTCGCAGAGGACTACAAATTGCCCTTCATATCGGACCCTCCAGCTGACACAAGCAACCTACAAAAGGCACATATAGAAACAGACAAGTGGTGCCACAGCCATGTCAACAAGCTAAATGCAGAATAGTGTATAGTCATCCCCTCTGGAAACATAGTACATGGCCAAAAATTACGACATAGGTGTTAACCCAGTAAGTACATCAGGAGCAATAAGAGACCTGGGGACACAAGGTGATAGATATCCTGCATGTGACAACCATGTGTCTGTAGTGGTTTCAGAAACATACCATATACCCACCTAATCATGAAGGTAAGCACAGCTCGGTCAGGGTAGGTCAATGTGCCTCTCCAGTCATCCATCTGCAGCATCACAATTGTGTACAATGGCCCTTCAGGGATGTACCTTAGCAGACACCTGCATCAACTGGAAAGACCCCACAAATACCCCACCAGGAGGATCGCAGAGCTGTAACAGATGCCATGTGTTGCCTGATTAAACAAACTGCAGCTCCACACAGTGCCATACTGCCTGGCTGGAGGTGAACTGTGCCTGATGTATAAAGCCATGACCAAGCTTGTATCAATGGACATTTGGCACCATGTAAAATCTGAATGCTGGTGACCTATGCAGCTGACAGGCCTGAACCCCAGCACAGGCATAAACAGGACATGCTGTACCGATTGGTCCATAACCCAGAAGCTCACTCCACTCACGACTAAACTCCCAGTACAGGTTATCTAGGGAGTCCCTCATTGACTGTCATCCAGAGGAATCATGATGACTGGATGGGAGATGGTATGTGTACCCTGGATATAACCTGTATGTCACGGGTAGACAGAGGCACAGCACAATAACCTTGACATATGTCATGGCAAACACCAGTAAATGTGTGTTGAAGGACACTCTCTGACTAGCATTACAAATGGACTAGGGCACATGGCCATTGTTTGTCACTGTTCACACAAGTTGTGGAATACATTAACAATGTTAGACAATCATGTGTTATGCTGTCCATATCTGAACAAAATGCAAAATGGTCATATCTGCACAACTGGCCCTCAATCAGTCTGGTGTGCTCACTATAAATATTACAAGCAGTGATAGGACTGAAACCGATGATACTGTCCACCACAGTGAAAGTACTGCACCAGTACACTATACGACAATACAACTGTTTGGTCAGTAGGAAAGGATGTTGCCAACTGTATGCAAACTATCCCATGGCGACGCTGCAGGCACAGCATAATGCCTGTTAGGTTCAGACACAAAGCAGTTGGGCAGTAAGAACACAACCTGATGTCCAACACTCAACTGTACATGTGAAATATAGATGGCGTCCACACACAAACACAAATGTGGTGGACCACAGATCCCAACATAAGGAAAGGTCACACTGGGCATGTTTGCACACTTAGATAAATGAGACGTGTCAGTCAAGAAGCCATAGAAACTGTGAACTGGGCATGCTCACACACTTAGGCCATGTCACAGTTCAGCAGTTGCACACACATATCTGGCATTTGTATGTGTTAACACAGGAACCTCCCACAATACAGAAATCTGCCCAGTGCACACAGTGAAATTACAACAGAGACATAAGTAAAGTACTGGATCCCACTCATATGCAAACATCTTCCACAGTACACAAGTTGTTCATAGAGATAGGGAAGGCTATGGCAATAAAGACCCACAAACAGTATATGAGCAACAGATACTTGCATCTGACAGGTAAACATATGGCCATAGAGTGCAATACTAGGCTGTTGTCCCTAGGGAATACAGAAGGCTAGCCACAGTGTATTTGGCATCTGCCTCCACACTACAGTAGGCCACTGTGCCTGTGCAAAGTTAATGCATAGATATGCTCTCCCCTGTACTGATGGATAGTAACAGATGTACATACCTCTTCATGCATAATGATGTCAGCACACTATACATATGTCAGGAGCAGGAATGATACCCAGTAATTTGAATAGCGCACTCTGCTACTGCGTCTCTCGCAAGTGTCATAACATAGTTAGGTAGGGATTTGAATCCTGCAAATGCTCAGTGTGTGTGTGAATGTGTGTGGGGGAGTAGTGTGTGCAATTCTATGTGTAAGAGAAATGTTTCTTTTGGCAACTAGTACAACACAACACATGCTGCATATTCCACTGTCTAAACACTGATGATGTCAGCACCCTATAAGTACAGCAGGAGAAAGCAGTCCTCCCAGAAAGGCAAATGGCGCGCTCGGCTACTGCGTCTCTCACAAGTGTCATAACATAGTTAGGTAGGGGTTTGAATCCTGTAAGTGCTTAGTGGGTGTGTGACTGTGTGGGGGGGGAGTAGTGTGTGTGCACTTCTATGTGTAAGAGAAATGAACCTTTTGGCAACTATTACTACACAACACATGCTGCATATTCCACTGTCTAAACGCTGATGATGTCAGCACCCTATAAGTACAGCAGGAGAAAGCAATCCTCCCAGTAATGCAAATAGCGCATTCTGCTACTGCGTCTCTCCCAAGTGTCATAACATAGGTAGAAGTTAGAATCCTGCAAGTGCTCAGTGTGTGTATGTGACTGTGTGGGGGGGGGCGGGAGTAGTGTGTGTGCAATTCTATGTGTAAGTGAAATGACCCTTTTGGCAACTATTACTACACAGCACATGCTGCATATTCCACTGTCTAAACACTGATGATGTCAGCACCCTATAAGTACAGCAGGAAAAAGCAATTCCCCCCAGTAATGAAAATAGCGTGCTCTGCTACTGCATTTCTCCCAAGTATCATAACATAGTTAGGCAGGGGGTTAGAATCCTGCAAGTGCTCAGTGTGTGTGTGACTGTGTGGGGGGAGTAGTGTGTGTGTGCAATTCTATGTGTAAGTGAAATGACCCTTTTGGCAACTATTACTACACAACACATGCTGCATATTCCACTGTCTAAACACTGATGATGTCAGCACCCTATAAGTACAGCAGGAAAAAGCAATTCCCCCCAGTAATGAAAATAGCGTGCTCTGCTACTGCATTTCTCCCAAGTATCATAACATAGTTAGGCAGGGGGTTAGAATCCTGCAAGTGCTCAGTGTGTGTGTGACTGTGTGGGGGGAGTAGTGTGTGTGTGCAATTCTATGTGTAAGTGAAATGACCCTTTTGGCAACTATTACTACACAACACATGCTGCATATTCCACTGTCTAAACACTGATGATGTCAGCACCCTATAAGTACAGCAGGAGAAAGCAATCCTCCCAGTAATGCAAATTGCACTCTCTGCTACTGCGTCTCTCACAAGTGACCTAACATAATTAGGTAGGGGTTTGTATCCTACAAACGCCATGTGTATTTTTGTCACACAGTTTGTCCATGTGTGTGGGGTGTTGTTCCCAATATTGCATGACATTCATTATATCAGTAATGTCAATGCACACATGATGTATGTGTGTGCCACCTACACATATGTACCTGTGAACTGCAATAGTTCCCATGTCCGAAGCCTGCCTCATGTGAATACATGGAATATGCATTAGACAACTGTATGACTGTGGTGTTCTGTGCAGGGGCTGCATGTGGTATGTGAATATACAGTGTGAGTTGTAGATGGTGTCATCCCACCAGCGAGGGATACATGACTGGTCTGGAGCATATAGTCCACATGTTGGTGATGAACAGGTGCAGCATGTTGTCACCTGTTGTGGGAGTGGTAACAAGTTGTTCCATAGCAATGCAGGGAATGAATGTTAAGAACCCTTCAGATAGGGTCTTGGAGCTAGAGTAATGCTCACACTGTATGTTTGGGTAGTTGCAGTCCACCCATATAATGGTGTTTGTAAAGACCATCATATTCCCAGTGCTGTCAGAGAGGCCAAGTGGGTTTCCTGGGTATGGGAGGGTGGTGTGTGCCAGGCTATGAACCTGAAGGCAGTCTAACCCACTGTTAGTTGCACATGGATAGGCTCTGATGCTTTGTGCTGTGCCACCAACCTGGGGGTGTGTGTATCTGAGGTGCCTTTGGATACATCCCCCCTGTTCTGGTTTGGTGCATGTGTAGGGGACGACAAGCATGGTATGAAGTATGACCTGGCAGTGATGGTGTGCACCTGGGAGCCTTGTACCAGGAGTCTGTTACTGCATGGATATTGCTGTACCCCATGCTAAGGACAGTTTCCACTGCATGCATCTTGAGGTTTACACTGCTGCTGTTGAGTAGCATTTCTATTAGTGTCCTATCCCATGTGATACCCGTGTAGGTGGCTATGTAATGTCAGCCTTGCATACAAAGGCACTATGTGTGTAGCAACAGCCTCTGCCAATATACAACG
>NC_056745.1:593299653-593419653 GCF_019279795.1 Protopterus annectens
GGGTTCCCATAAAAAAACCCTTTCGGACGGACAAGTTACCCACATATTATCACATAGACAGTAACCCACTGAGTACAAAGTAATCAGAGACCTGGGGACACTAATCGATACTGACCTCTCATTTGACACCCATGCTGCCAAAGTGGTTGGATAGACTTCCTACCTTGCCCATCTTAACATGAAGGGATTCACATCCAGATCAAAAGTGGTCATTGTACCCCTATCCTCTTCCCTTATCAGGCCCATGACTGTGTACTTTGCCCCATTTTGTATGTACCTCACCTGGCACTTGCAACAGCTAGGGGGACCCCATAAGTACGTCACCAGGAGGATCAAGGGTCTCCAACAAATGTCATATGCTGCCAGACTAAAGAAACTCATGCTCTATTCCATAGCATACCACCTACTTAGGGGTGATCTGTGCCTGACGTACAAGGCCATGTCCAATCAGGTATTGATGGACATGTTCCACCTCGTACAATCCAAATTCATCAGAACCACAACAGCTACAGATTTAAACCTCAGCACACATATGAATAGGACATGCTGTAGGGACAGATCCATAACTCAGAGGCTTCCCATACTGTGGAACAGGATCCCAGTTCATGTTAGGCAGAGACCCTCACTGACACTCTTCATGTGAATTCTTGACGAGTGAATGGGAGATCATAGGTTTACACCAGGGGTCATCTCTGTGTCACTACTAGACAGAGGCACAGTAAACTAATGCTATTATGTACGGGGGTCTTCTCTGTGTCACTACTATACAGAGGTGCAGTTTTCTAAATATGTTCTATTCACTGTTTGCAGATAGTCTAGTACTAAACTATGACACTGTGAAACTATATATGTCTATGTATTTCTACATCCCTCTCTATCTATGTATACAAATATGCATATTATATATACATATATATATATATATATATATATATATATATATATATATATATATATATATATATATATAGATGGTTCCCTATCAGAAGCCTGAAACACTATAAGCTTGAAAATCAAAATCCTGAAACCAAAAGCCTGAAAATTCAAAATCCCGAAAACCCACAATCCCGAAACTCAAAATCCTGAAAACACAAAATGGACATACTGACGTCATTGTGGCTTTGCTATTGTTAGCCCTGTGGTGTTAGGTCATGCGTTGGGTTCAGGTGAGTGTCTTTGGTTTTATGTTAGGGTTAGGGGAGGTTTAAGTGAGTTAGGGTTAGGGCGCAGGTTAGGCATGTATGCAATAGTGACAAATATTGGGGTTAGGGGCGATGTAAGTGAGTTAGGGTTAGGGCGCGGGTCAGTTGAGTGTGCGATATTGACGTACCTTAGGGTTAGGGTTAGGGTCAGGGTCAGTTGGTACATATTAGTGTCTTTATAGTGACATATTAGCATTATTTGTGTTTTCAGGATTTTGAGTTTCAGGATTTTGGGTTTTCGGGATTTTGAATTTTCAGGCTTTTGGCTTCAGGATTTTGATTTTCAAGCTTATAGTGTTTCAGGCTTCTGATAGGGAACCATATATATATATATATATATATATATATATATATATATATATAGATATATATACATGCATATCTCGATATACATACGTATACACATGATAGATATATATATATATATATATACTCCTTTTTAGTTCCACATATGTATACACACAGTAACGTACTGATGAACATCCATTACTGTACAACCTACTTGTACATTGCACTACAACCTACATTGCTATGTGCACATAGCTACCGTCACATACATATGTATGTAGAGCCTTCAGTGACAGTTGCAGTATGTCCCTGGCCCTATGCACATCTTCATATACATAGATACAGACCAATAACACATCTGGAGGGTTCACAGTATGTAGACTATTATAGTAGTACTTTACATTACCTGTGTTTGTTGCAGCTGTTTGCGTAGGCTTGCAGTTACTTGGCCTGCTGTCAGCCTCTTTGTTTTGTTGTTACTGTTTTTCTCTCTCTCTCTCTCTCTCTCTCTGTCTCTCTCTCTCTCTCTCTCTCTCTCTCTCTCTCTCTCTCTCTCTCTCTCTCTCTCTCTCTCTCTCTCTCTCTCTCTCTCTCTCTCTCTGTCTCTACCTCCAGAGGGTGCAATGAAAGTATTGCATGTGTGGACTGGGAGTACAGGATGCTTTTGTAGGTATCTGCACATGTCCATGTGATGGCCTCTGCACCAATTGTTAGCCAGCATTTACTAATTGCATGCAGCCTGTTGTGTAGTGATTGCAGTTCTCACTGTGATTACAGGACAGTGCTATAAAAAGGTCTGTTAGGTAGGCGTAGCCTTTCAGATTATCAGGGTGGGGACCATGCTGGTTTGCTGTGGACACTGTTCTGTGAGTGTAAGTGTTGGTATGTCTCTCACATTTCAAGCTGTGTTGTAGACACTGCAATGCATGTTGTTCTGTAAGCTGAGTATTCCTTCCTCCAGTGTCCTCTTCTCCATGTGTATGTAAATTGACACCTACGACTAGTAATACTGTGTATATGGGTGTGTGTGCTTTCCTGTGGGGATTGTGGTGTAACTGGTATATAGCAGTGTCTCTTGCAATCTGTTGCTATGGCTTCAATATTTGGCCTTTACATTCACTCCTTGTATGCCTGCTAGGTGTCTTTCCTGTAATGTGTTGCTATGGCTTTCCTATTTTCCATTTACATTCACAGCTTTTAATGCTTGCTAAATCTGTTTGGGCAGCAATTCCCTATGTGTTTGTTGTGGTAGGATGTTACTGCATGCAGTGTGGTCTGGCCATGGTGTGGGCCTTGACACTTACAAGGGTATTTGATCATGCTGCTGAGCAGGCCTCAGATACTCTCAGGTGCATCTTTTATCAGCCTCATGGAATGGTACATATCAGTGGGATGCTCCAATGAAATATTCTGATATTCTGCAGTTGTGACTGTGGGTTATTTCGAGCATATGTATAAGTACACCATTTGTGACGTGCAAGTGCTGCATACTTTCAGTCATTCATAGTTACCATTGCATGTGTAGTTACACCTTTCTGCCTACTGTTAGTACATTTGACAGGGTGTCAGTGGGGCACAGTTGACATTTGTTTTCACATCAGGGACATCCCTGTAACTCAGTCACAGTTGCTATGTCTGATCTCTTAATTATTCAACTATGGCAGTGTTTATCCTGCTCTGAGTATGTGTATGGCTTGCCAGATGCTACTGTGACATTATTACCTAGTAGCTAGCAACTAGCATGGCTGCTTCTCATCATACAGTACTATTTTACAAATCCACTAGATTTGACAGTAAATATACATGACATGCTTTGTGTACTAGACTTGCTATATTCCCTTTACATTAATTCCTGCTATTTTATGATATATTTCTTTCAGCACAATGTTCTTGTATAGCAGTCATGGCTTAGTGGTAAGTCATACAGACTACTGTTTCCAAGGTCCTGGGTTCGAGACTGACGGAGGTATTTTATTCTGCTGCTGAGAAAACTACAGGCCTTGTCATTCAGAGTGACTAAGGCACTTTTAAGCAGTTGTAAGCGGGTTAACACTGGTTTGCGCTGAGGTCACGCATGCGCACTGCCGCTTAGCTTCGCCCACACACGCTTAGCTAAGCGCACAGAAGCGAACTCCCGCTTACTACTGCTTAAAACTGCTTACTCTCGCGCACACTTGCGCTATTTTCTTTTAAAGAAAAGAAAATGGGGAGATAGGAAAGTGGTGAAAAGGGGGCACAAAGAGGGTAGGACAGTAGGAAAACAAGCTCGGGTTTTGCAGGAGGGATGTAGGAAAGGCCCATAGCTGCTCATTTCTTCGTCAGCAAGAGCTGTGCATATGTTTGTAATTTGGTGTGAAATTTGAAACCTTCCACCCCTGAGAGAGGTGTGAGGACAACAATAATATTTGTTGTGCAGCCAATTGTAATTGTCAGTTTACATGTCCAGCAGACATGTGTGCAAAATGGGCAACTATGTATTGGGCGTAATTTTTTTGTGGGTACATAGTGCCCTTTTTTTTTTTTCAGGTGAGAGTGGTATGTCAGGTACAGGAAGTCGGTATAGCTGGGGAGGTATGTAGGGGAGGTTAACAGACAAGTCAAACAAGATGCATACAGGGGTAGTATATGACACATGTGGGGGGGGTTACACAATTGAAGGGGACTGATGTTTGGATATCTCGAGCCCATGAGCCCACAGATGGCAACAGTGGAACTGAGATCCCCACCCATGGTCAGTTGCCACTGTGTCTTCACTGCCCACGATGGGGCTGTGCTGGTGGCTGTGTAGGACGGGCAGCAGGCACGCCCGTGAGTTGTGCCACCCGTGCCTCAAGCTGGCGTAGGGGCCCAAGGACAGCGTGCTGGATCTCCCTACGCACCACAGGGAAGGTGAGAGGATGTTCTCCTCCAGCCACACTTGCAGAAGGGGGAACGAGCCCCATCCCCTGCAGTGCTTCCACCCGCAGGTGGCACAGGGCCACCGGAGTAGGGTCCGGCCTGGGCACTACTGCCAGGTGCACTCGCCAGCTGAGGTGGGAGAGGTGGGTCCGATGGAACCCGCCTTCCCTGTCATCCTATGTTTTGCATTATTTAATGACAGTTTGGGTTAGTAACGTGCAATACCATTCACGATTAGTTGTAACAGCATGCATTAGTATTCCCATTAACCAAACACCCATAAATTCAAGCTGTTGAACAGCAAGCATAACACATGCATAATTTGAACAACAATACACGATCCAACAACATGCAGGGTTGAGTGATGGCAACAGGCCATCAGGTTTGGATGTATGAACAGGGCACATGCATCAACGTACATGCAAATATGTATGAACCAACAGGACAATTGTCCAGGGGAGTTAATTGTGAATACACATACCCATTTCACGTGGAATGGATTATTTGTGGTTATAGGGTAGGGTGAAGAAATATTTCATTAACAACTTCAAATACCTATACATATGCTGTACAATTCTACTAGCTGCAGATATATACACACTACAGGTCTGACTACAGTTTCCTATGTGTAAACTTATGCATGTTGGTGATAGGAATGCTACTGCTACATCAATATACATTTCATTTTTATTCATACACATTCATATCTGGCTCTGTTCAGCTACATCATCCGGCTACATTTGCTTTATATGGCTCTAGACAACTGTGGATGTTTGGTATTTCATACAACCATACTATCTGCATATTGCAAACTGAGAGCAACATATCCAGATTTTGGGACACACATTCCAGCTTCAGTACTTTTTTCCACACATTTTGCTGTTTGGTTGTGCCTGTCACATTCATTTCATTCTGTACTGACTGCAGTATACTTTATTCAGGAGTTATTACTACTTTATTGGTGGATTCATACCTCTTTCTCACACTCTCTCACTTATTTTATTTTTACAATTCAGGATGGTACTTAATTCTAGGCTTTATTGACATGTTTTACTTAGTTATAACAATCCTTTCCAACAGTCTCACTTGTGTCATGTTTCAGAATTTAAACGGGGATATATTTCACACGTGTTTTACTCAGCTTGTGTAGCTGTACTTTTAAGCCTGCTGCAGGTTATGTACTATTATATTACAGGTGGAACATCTTTATTTCAGACTTGTTTCATTTTTATTTTTGGATTACAGGCTGCATCACACTTATGTAATCACACAGTACTAGCAGAATCTCTCTTACACTGTTACTTGCACTTTATATTAATAGGTGACTACACTGCACTCTTTTGCAAGCTGTCATACTTTTATTTTTTAACAGTTACAGGGAGAGAATTACTAACCTGCCTGGTGGCGCAACCGCACAGCCTATCGGCATAGGCTCGACGATTCATGGAATGGACACCTGCAGCTGCAATATAAATGAAGTAATATTGGAATACACATCTCCATAATATCAGCTAGGTTAACTTTCTACATAAATAATTACATGTAACCTACTCAGTAGTGGGGTGTTGGGCATTTGCCAGGCCTCCTGGTTCCAACGGTTCAGTTGGTCCTGCTTCCATCTCTTCAGGTCCGTATGGTGGTGACGGACCTGTTCACCAGTCCTTGCTATTCCCGTGGCACTGGTGAGATCATGTGCCAACCGGTCCTATGCCTCAGCCCTATATGCTCCCCACAGGACCTGTCCCTGTATGAGTTGAGCCTCATGATAGTGGACGAGGAGCCAAACCATATATTTGGACTCCTCAATGCCCCACCTCTGTGCTCGGAAGCAACTACCCTCTCCTACACCTGCCATCCTGACTGCAAATTGGTTCCACAATCAGTTATGCTGTGTATTCCTGCCTATGGGGCTTATATATGCCGTTTTTCCCGGACTTATCTGTGATTGGCCATTTTGGAAATGTATCAGCTTCACAAAACCTGATTTGTCATGCTTCTCTTTCCATTCATTCATATATATATGCTATTACTGCATTTCTAAGAGCAACTGTCATGGCTTAGTGGTTCAGTACTTTGACTGTGGTGCATGGTATCCTGAGCTCAAGCCTGGCCATTGCTTTTTATATTTTATGACTGTCTACACAGGCTAGGAGGTGTGTCTGTGTAAAGGCTGTTTTGATACAGCTTGCTCAACGTTGCCCATTGATTAACTTGTTGGCGTGGTGCACAGCTCCACGCAAACGAATCATGCTGGCTTACGCGCCGTTTGGCTGTCAGTACACATATTATGCTCAGCTCAGCTACGGGCCCACAGTTTCAGCATGTTAGAACTCTGCTCAACCCCGGGCACTCATTTTACACCTGTTAAACCACTGCTCACCTATGGGCACTCATTTTACACCTGTTAAACCACTGCTCACCTACGGGCAGATATACTCAGCTTGTTAGAGTGTAGCTCAGCTATGGGCACTTCTGACATTTTATTTTTTCACACATTTCTTCATAATACATGGCCCATTTCATTACATTTTACATAAAAATAATTTTATACATGTACATATATGTCAGGGAATTGTTTCATGCTTATTTCACTAAAAATAAAAATTGATACTGTGGGGGCTTGAACCATGACTCCCTCCTCTTCAGCCGACATCTCTACCACTACGCTATTGCTTCTTGGCTTGCTTTGCATATTTAGTTCTTATATGCTTTTCCACTGACTGCTAACTGCGGCTAAGCAACAGGCACGCCCACGCAAACGAGCACACTCACGGGCAAACATCTTTAAAACTTATAAAAAAATATATAACATGTTCATTTTTACATTTTATGTTAATAGTCTGTGGGGGCATGTGTTGTGTTGTGTTTATTGACATTCACACGGACTCTGTCATGGGGGTTTACTTTCGGGACTGTTACTCTTCTGGGGGCGTGTCCATTTGCAGGGCTTGCCCTACAGACACGCCCCCTAGTGTTTTACAAGGACCGTGTTAGCCTTAGGTGTGAGTCAACATGCCCGCATGCATATGCATGGTATGCTGACGTCACATCGTTTAACTGCAGCCTCCGTGTAAGCCTTGTAACTCTTACACGGAGGCTTTGTGAATCCTGCCCAATAAATTTTCATCAGCTTATTGTTATCATGTTCTTTGAGATTTTTTCTTGCAAAAGTAAATCTTAACCATATTCATTCTCAAGTTTGCCATACACCTTGTTTTCATTTCTATAGTATTAGAAGTGCCCTATGTGCAAAGAAGTGAGGAATGTTTTTCAATAGTCCTTATTTAACTCCTTAATATCCCCCCAATATATAAACTAGTCAGCCCACTTTGGGATAAGGGCAGCCATGGCAAGATTCCTGGGCACTGATAATTTCAAACCAAGAACAAGGCAAAAGCAGTTTATACACAAATTACTGATACAGCACTAAGGTATGCAGATAAAGTGCAATTTAGTACTCAGCAGTAACTTTACAGTTCTGGATGGGTCTTGATGCAACCCAACAAACACTTGCAATGTATCATCAATAACAGCTAAAATCAGGTTTAAAGTGCGCAGTCTTCGAAAACAGCACAGAATAGTTTAACAGCAGAACTTTAAATATTTGAAATAGAGTGCAACACATCCTTTTTTGTCAGTTATCTAGTAGTGGATGGATCTGGATGCTCTAAAAAGCTTTTGAAAACAATGTCAGGTTGGAGCTCTGAGATAATTAGACAAGTAGGAGCAAAATCTCAAATAGGAAAATACTAGGCAATCAGTCTACAAGCTATTACATGCCTAGCCTACAACCAGAGGTGAGAATCCATTCCTCTACCTTCTGTCTATGAGGTAAACACCCCCAATATCAACAAAATTCAGAATAAAAAGGTACAGATTAAAATATTAGCATTCGCCAATGTAAAATAAAAATCTTATGAACACAGCCTTTTTAATTACAAAACATAACATAATTACCAATTTGCTAATTGTGAAAAATAGACTCTAAAAGAATATGGTATACCCTTTATTAGAAAAAGAGTGCAGTAAATGTTGTTATATTGTAAGATTTATGGAATGTCCAATAAAACTCTATATACATTTCATAGCAATAGGTGAGTTAAGATAGATAATTTTACTACGAGCTGACAAAGGATACAGCCTTAATGAAACTACACCCTTGAAACCTCATCTTAAATCATGTGCCTTATTTAGGTGAATTCAGTGGTTACGTTGTATCTTGTATACTGTTGTATGTTCCACTATGTATCATATTTTAATTACATTTTATCACATGTTCTTTTTGAATGATCTACATGGTTATTTTATATTTTGTTTATAATGATGCATTTTATTATGTGTTTTACTGATCTGAAGAAGTGCCCTGGATGGCCTGAAAGTGCTTATCATTTATTAACATTTTTTGTGCTTTTCAGCTGAGTGTTTTAGTCCTCACTTGTGTTTTTTTTTGGATATTGTGTTTGGTTCTTGATTTGAGGACACTACGATCTGTACCCTGGTGAATTGCTACTATAATATCACAATCATCCACACACTTACTGTCAAATGAGAATGGATAACTTTCCTAACTTGTTTCTGTTGCACTTTTAATGTGACTTGATACAATGGCACATTATTAGTACATCTAAAAACTTTTTATCCTTGCATATATATGTGTTTGCCTGTGGCAACTATGGGAAATACTCTTACATGATCATTTTTACCACCCGTTTGAATGTTCAGTTCCATATAGGTTCCTGTTGCAAGATAACAACGTTGCCAAAACATCTGAAATATACATTTAAAGTATTTGATTACCATTGTTTTTATTTTTATTTTTCCTTTTAATGTTTGCACACTGTTTGGCATTGCTCTCTGTTGACTGGTAGCAGTCAATATCAATGAATGGCAATTCACTGCCCAAGGTAAAAACTTACATTTTCCTTTTTTGGACTGCCATCAATAGTGTAATGATAACTGGCATTGTTGCACTTTCTTAAGTGATCTGGACAGTAATGAGTGAATAAATTTAAGTTCTCACACTCCTATATTTCTGTAGTATATTGGGGAAACATATTGAGCTTAGAGAAACAGTACACGTGATGCAGGGTTCAAAACCTGTTCACACATAATTTTACTGAGGTCATATGAAATCTTGACACTCATTTTGGTGTATGACTTTGTTAATGTTGAAAAATCAAGTAAGGTTAGCATTGAGTAAAATGGATAGGAAGATATGTCCTTCGGAATGTTGTCAATATTAATTGTGTGTGCTGTCTGAAAAATGAAAGCAGTACTTCCTTTCTCTGTAAACTTCTCCATTCCCGTGGCATTAGCTAAAGTCCTGATATTGTGACACATACATGATAGTACTAATATGGCAAGGAGATATGAGAAGACTGAATATATTAATGCATTGTAGTAGAAGCTGTGCTCTGCTAGATATACAATGAGAATCATTCCATTTGTCTTCAAATTTTTATTCTCAAAAAGTTATTTGAATGCTTATGATAAATATGGATTTCTGTATCTGCACATCACTTGGCAGCTCAAAATTAACTTTCATGGCTTAAGTAAAAAAAGTGAATATTTTAGAATAGCTCACCTTATATAGTGCATGCCAGCCTGGTAGCATTGGGAGGCCATCCGCACTCTAGATTGTACTCAATGAAGAAAATACTTCTGTCTGGTATTTTTCTCTGCAGCACAAGGTACAAGTACAGTGCGCTTAGAGAAAAAGGATAGCTGTTATATGGTTCAAGTCCACTTTACTGATAATTTTACAGAGGGTGGTCTGAATGCATATTTTAATCACATTTCGTGATACCATTGTGTTGTTTAAAAAGAAACTCATCACTATTGTTAACAACATATAATTTTTTGTCTGTCTACTTTCACATAATTTATCATTACAGGTCTGATAATGTGTCCCATAAAGTACACTTCTGATGTTGCAATGACATGTGAGAAGGATGAATATTTCACTTGAATGGATTTCTTGCTCTGGTCATTGCTACATATCCCCATTGATTGCATTTAGTTTACTTTCAGCTGTTTTACTTATATATTTTTTTCAAATGGCTTTTTCATTTGTTCTCCACTCACCAGCATGCAAAAACAGTATACTGCCTAAAGAAAAAAGTAAAAAATTTAGTTTAGGCTGCCTTATATATAGCAAATATGCCTGGCTGACAAATTTCCAGTTGTGTGGCACAAGGTATAAATGAAGTGAATTGAGAGAAATAATGCACATGCAGCATTTTTGCAATCCTGTTTAGAAATCACACCCAAAGTATATATTTCCAGTCATTTTAATTTGTATTTGGTCTCTGCTTGGCAGCATGCCTCTCAACCTGGAAACATCAAAAATATGGACAAGGGCCATGAAAAATAGGTACAAATCGGTATGCTAATTAACATCTAATTTGCATACATAATTATGCAACCCCACCCACTCCAATGGAATTGTGGGATACTAACTTTCGAACACAAACTGAAGAACAGACTACCAAAATATGGCACTAGTGTTCCCCTGCAGCCATTCCAATGTCCCATTACCTGGCTATTTTGCCGCATTTACCATAAACACTAATGTGTGCATACTGCTTTACTTCTACAATGATTATTTGGATTTTATTCTTACATTTTGCAGCACATCAATGCAAACACTAACAGACATCTGATACACAAAGCAATACTGTCTCACAATGAAAATAGATGTGGCATTAAAACGTCTCTGCCCTTGAAACTCACATTCACTGAAACAGCATTGAAACCTGTACCACATCCAATGAAAATGCATCTGGCCAGTGATGGATAAAGAGTTTTCAAATCATTGGCCCCTTGCACACAAAACAAGAAACATACATGCGTTCTTTTCTTTGATACAACTTCTTGAGTTTATTAAGTTATATTCCTTGTATAATACAGCACACTTGTCAGACAGAGAACATTTTAAATTTGTTTGAAAGGACATTTTTCCAGTAGGCTGTACTGTAGGCAACGGAAGAAAATGCATGAACCAATAATTGCAAAACTGCCCATTTCAGAACATTTCCATCATAAAAGTCTACTTTCACACCCAAACTATAAACAGAATGACAGTAGTGTAAGCTGTAGGCATCTTGCACAGCTTTTCTCACACTTATTTTCACTTTCAGGTCAAAAACCAGGGACACATTTTAAACATTGCTTGTATAATTTTGGAAAGTTGTTAGAATAAAATGTGTTACCACCATGCATGTTACTAGCAAATCTTGAACCCAGAACACTATAGTCTACAGTCAGTGCAACATAGCACTATGCTAAATCAGCAGTTTAAACAATAGGAAGATGATAATTAATGCTATCATTTAGTGAATTCAGTTCTCACTTCTCACCATTGCTCTCAACCTCTTAGCACAAAAAACCTGGAAAAACAAAGCCAATAAAGGGGGAATAGTAAATACAACTGACTTCTCACTCACCATAAAACCTGGACAAACAACAAAGCCAATAATGGGGGAATACAAATTCTGTTGTCACCATAGCTCTCAACTCTTAGCATAAAAAAATCTGGCCAAAGCTGAGAAATGGTGGTGGCTAGGGAATTTAGGCTCTTTTTACCCTGTACAGAGTTTGAGCCTAAATACCTCCAGCCACCAGGTGTATTACATTGGGGGGCATAGTTCTCAACCCTGAATCTCCAAAATGAGGAACACTCTCACAATGTGGAACAAATGGTAAAAATGTAGAATGCTTACTAATGGTTTACTAACAACTTCAACTAAGAAACTCTCAGGATGGCTAAAATGTGATATTTTAACTTATAGAATAGGTCTTTTAATGAAATAATATGATTTAGTTTCATTTACCATTGATATCAGCTAAAATATTGCTAACACTGTGACTTGCTAATACTGGCGGGAGTTTTCTCTCCTGATATCTTGGCCAACGCCACTGAAAGATTGTGGCATTTTATCCTTTTTACTGGGTTTACAAATAAATTGCATTTATCCAGTTCTGTTAACACGCGGTGCGTGGCGGGAGTTTTTCTCTCCTGATACTACCTTATCACATCTGTAGTTATCTTGGCCAAAGCCACTCAAAGATAGTGGCATTTTATCCTTTTTTCTATATTTACAAATAAATTGCTTTTTATGCAGTACTATTAACACATGGTGCGTGGCTGGAATTTTTTCTCTCCAGATATTAAACTTTTCAAATCTATAATTATTTTGCCCAACGCCACTCAAAGATAGTGGCGTTTTATCCTTTTTACTGGATTTACAAATAATTTAATGGTTTTTGTTACTTTGTGGTTATCCAGAAGGACGCCAAACCCTGCATAAACACCGGCATAGCTTATGTACCTATCTTAATCCAAATTGAATGCTAGTTGCATCCCTTTCATACAGAGCGGTTAATAAGTATGACAAAAGGCATAGAATATAATTCATCCTACTTTAATCAGCTACAAAGTGTGCATAGTATATCGTACTTTGCAACTGTTTGCTTTTGGTTTGTTGTACTTAACTATCTGATTCTTGTTGTGCTCTTCTCATAATGTAATACCAAAAACGTCTTGCCTGTAACAGTGTTTTCACTTATACCATGGCTATTGTATAATGTTAGATGAAAACTGTTTGTAGTAAACCATTATCTTGTCTTTCCTAACTCTAGTGATATGAATTTGATTGCTTCTAAGTGATTAGCTAAGTATTTTGCCTAACTATTTTGTAGTGTGCCATCTAATACGTTTTTGTCTCTCTCTTGTCTTTCTCTCCTTCTCTCTTGTTCCTGTTTTGATACATATCTGCTTTCACCTCTTCAGCCTGCCTACCCACCACTAGGAGATTATTAACCACCAGGGACCTAAGGACCCACCCCAATCATCCAGCTGTAACATCACCTCATAAGTGTAAACCGGTGTTCTCACACGAAAAGTGATAAGAGAGTATGTGCAATTTGTAAGTCTGGCTTTATAGCTAAATCATTTCACTGCTTTAATCCTTGTTGTTGTTTATTGTAAGCCTTACAGCCTGAACACTCAGTAGCCATACCCCCCCTAAATCCAGTGGTCTACAAATAATCCCTCTCATACTTCTAGTTTTAATAACCCATTTACATAGATTGTCTTTCTAGCCCTAGTCTAGCCTTGCCCGATTTTTTTCCTCACCTCTGTGGTTATGAACCTGACTGCCACTAGTTGGCACCCTCCTATCTGCTCCTTTCTTGTAGCCCCTCATCCTCATAAGGCTCTCTTCTTTTTAAACTCCTTTTTAGCATTCTTACAATTGACCCTCCCTATTACCTGCTCTGCTATACTTTCCCACGTTCTGCCTTTACAAATCACTTATACTACTTCTTACTCTTCTACACAGATCACAAACCTACTTACCCCTGCAGCCACTCCTCCACAATCAGAATTCCACTGATTGTTCACCTCGACTATCCAAACCCACTCCGTTCGCCCGGTGGGCTCACTCCGCTCCCTACCCCCAATTCCCACCCACCCACAGGGGTCCTCAATTTATTTTCACTAACCACACCCCCATTTTACCTGTACCAATCAATTATCTCTCCTTATTACCACTCCCCAGCAAACTTATTCACTTACCTCTCCTAGCCATATCATATATCCACCCCACCTTTACAGTTTCAACTACCCAGCTGCTATTACTACATACCCCTATCTATCTTCACATCTTATACCAAGATCATGGCCAATGTTTTCTACCTAACTCAACTAAAATTCATAGCCTTTGTTTCGCTCCTACCTCCTCTAATAACTATCTACACATTAACCTCTTATGAACAACCACTTCACCCAAACCTTCTACTGCCCTCCAGGCTCACTTCCACACCACTACTACCTATCTCCCTTTACAGCTTTAACACCACAATTTGTCCCTGCTACCTGCAAGCCAAATATCAAAGACTAACCCATATAAAATATAGTACTCTCCATGCAAGAAAAACACTTTTTTATTTCCTTAAATTTAACAACCCCACATATAAAATACTCCACCTAGCCCTGCTAGATGAAGACATTCATCCTAATCCTGGCCCAAACAATATTCCGGACACTGTACAAATCACCTCTAACATAACTCATACATATACGCCTAATAAGCCTCCAAACTCTCTTTCAATAGCACATCTTAACATTTGAAGCATTAAAAACAAGACTGCCCATCTTCATGCCCTACTAGAATTCTACCAATTTGATTTCCTATGTCTATCAGAAACATGGCTAAAACCATCCATTAATGACAATGAACTTACCCCACCTGCCTACAGTATCCTAAGAATGGACCGTATTAACAAAAAGGGAGGGGGTGTTGCAGTCCTCTATAAAAATAATCTACAAGTCACCACATCTAACATAAATCTACCTATATTTAATAACTCTGAAATCCTTGTCACTAAACTTCAAATCAACAAATTCAAATCCATTAACATCACTTGTATTTACCTTCCCCCTGGTAATAACATTAATACCCTTGAAAGCATTCTTAACTGGATATCAATCAATCTTCCACAAGAAACTTTAGTACTTGGGGACTTTAACATCAACTGGAAGTCCTGCAGTACCCCTCATCACACCACCCGCATTAATCTTTATGGCTTCTCACAAGTCATTACCTCCCCTACAAGAATTAATAAAACCAGCAACAAAGAAAGTACATTAGATTGGATTCTTACAAACTCTCCACATCTCACATACAAAGCAGGAACCCTCCATGATGATCTCAGTGATCAATCACTCACTTATATCATCAGACACAAAACTAACATACCAAACCCTACTACTTATCGTACAATCCGGACTAAAAAATTCTTCAACCCTGAACTTTTCCAGCTAGTACTCAAACACTGTGATTGGTCACCACTAAAAACACTCCCCCTAGATAAAGCAGTTGACTACTTTAATTCCACATTCTTATCCATCCTTGACCAACATGCCCCTGTACGCTCTATTAGAAGTAACGCTAAACCTGCCCCATGGCTCACCAAAGCAACTAGACAGAAAATTCTCCTCAGAAACAAATCTTGGTCAAAATGGCACACTACCAGGAATTCAACAGACCACCAAACCTTTAGACAACTAAGAAATACTACTAAAAAAGCTATCCTGCTAGATAAAAAAAACTTTTATATCCAACTACAACAAACTAACCAAAGGAATCCACAAAAATTTTGGTCCAGCATCAACAAACTCCTACACCCAGGTCAAACTATTACACCTATCCCACAAGGCTCCAACCAAGATAATCCAACACAAACTGCCAATGCCTTTAATTATTTCTTTATAGATACCATTCAAACACTAGCTATGCAATTATCTCCAACTTCCCATAATCTAACCAACTCTCCAACTTACCCAATTCCATTATTTCAGTTTAAACCTGTTCCTACATCCTTCATTTGCTCTCTTCTAGAAAAACTGAAACCTACTACCCCCTCTGCTGACCATCTACCTGCTGAATACCTGCAAAAAGGTGCCAAAGCCATAGCCCTCCCCATTTCCATACTTATAAACAGAACTATAACTGAAGGAAATATCCCATCTATCTGGAAAATCTCACACATCACCCCCCTTCATAAAGGTGGTAACTCCATTGACATTTCAAACTATAGACTCTCTCCACTGGCAAAAATAATGGAAAAATGTGTCCATAAGCAACTACTCACCCATCTTATTGATAATAACTTACTTGCCAACTGTCAACATGGGTTTGGACCTAACCACAGCACCACCACAGCCCTACTCTCCTTCACAGACTGTATAAATTCTAACTGTAATAACAATACCCTTTCCTCTTCTGTCTTCATTGATTTATCTAAGGCTTTTGATATGGTTAACCACCAGCCCCTTATTGAAATACTTAAATATCTTTCTCTTGATACTTTAGCATTACAATGGTTCAAATCCTACTTAGAGAATAGGCAACAAGCAGTACTATGGGGAAGCAACCTATCTTTTCACCTCCCCATTTCCCTTGGTGTCCCCCAGGGCTCCATTTTAGGCCCATTGTTATTTTCCATTTTCATTAATGACCTCCACCTAGCAATTCCACATGCAACCTGCATTCAATATGCAGACGACTCCACCATTATTTGCTCAGCTAATACTCCTACCGAGCTACAATCCCTTACACAAAATGCATTTAATACAGTTGAACAATGGTTTTTAAACCATTGCCTTCTACTTAACCCTAAAAAAACTAAACTTCTATTTTTTACTCCTACTCGTAGGTCTGCCCCTCTTCACTTCACTCTTACATCCAACAACGGGACTCTCATATCTCCTGACACAACCACCAAACTTCTTGGAATAACCATAGATAATAATCTAAACTTCGACACTCATACCAACATCACTATAAAAACAGTAAATAATAAACTGGGATCCCTTTACAGAATCAAGCCCTTCCTTACTCCTTCAACCAAAATCGCTATAGCTAGAACTCATTTAATCACTACCTTACTCTATGCTTCACCCATATACACCAATCTCTCAAAAAAAAAACTAAACAAACTTGCTACTACCTATCACAGCATTGCTAGATTTGCCACAGGATCTCCTTTTAGAACACATCACTGCAACAACCTAAAACAATTAGGATGGCTAGAGTTTCATAACCAGATACTATTTCAACAACTCACTATTATCCATAAGAGCTTGTACTACCCCACCTATACACCTATACTGACTACTCTCATTACCCCCTACAACAATCATAAGAGCCTACGATCCTCTAATAAACTACTTATTACTATCAACAAATCCAACAACTCAGCTGGAGATTCACTGTTCTCTAACTCTGTAGGCAAACACTGGAACAGGCTTCCCTCTGAACTCCTATCTCTGTCCTCCATAAGACTCTTTAAACTGAAAATAAAACAATTTCTCAGTACTCACTGGCTTTGCCCTTGTACTAACCCTGACTAACTGTCTTCTCTTCTATTTCCTATGTCTTCTCTGCTCCTAACAAGAGTATATTCTACCTACTTACATCCTCTTGCTGTTTCCTATATATCTTTATTTCACTGTATCATATGATAAATTTGTATAATTAATCAACTGTTTATACTTTTTTATCCTGCTTGCAGTTGAAAACAACTATTTTGTTTTTATATTTATTGCATTGCATATCATCTCATCATGAACTAGGTATGCTTGTAATGACAACTGCATCTAATCTGTATGTCTGTAATCTGTTTAGACACTTTTTAACTACCGTTATAATTCTTTGAATTTGTGATAATTATTAGTTATATATTGTGTCTGTGTATGGCTGTAACTGTTTAGAGCTATTTTACTACTGTTATACTTCTTTGAACTTGTGATTATTTTTTACTGTATAAAATTGTCTGTGTTGGAGCTTTTCTCCCCGGGCCTCTGCTGAAAATGGATTTTATTCCAGTTAGACTAGCCTGGTCAACAAATGCAAAATAAATAAATAAATAAAATGTGACAGAGCCTTTCAATGTGTAACTTTGAAGAACATGAACTTTTTAGGACCCCAAATGAGGAACGTTGCTCGAAATGAGATCCACTTGAGAGGTATGACCATCATCTAGACAGTAAAATTAGTATGTGCCATACCATGCTGCTCAAAATTATGCACATTTCTTATGTCAACAAGAGCAGACTTCATTGGCAGGACAATCAGTAAGTCACATGTGACGTTATTTAAACAAAATGTTGGCAAATACAGTTTAATACTAAATATGCATTCTGTATCTGTGATGTTTTCAATAACATGGTTAGTTTTATAATGTTTTGTAGCACTCTTCACCTTATCAGATGCTTAGTTCCAGTTGCACATACCTACTTTTGTGCCATTTTTCAGCAATGCATATAGTTTACAGATCTAGGTCCCAGTAACAACTTCCACTACTCAGCAAGAATGCTTAGTGTCCTTTGTATCTGTTCTAATTAATGAACCAAGTAATGTGAGGAGCACTTGTCCCAAGAGATAAAATAATGCAAGGTATCTGTCAAAACATTTCAAGGGAAATGTCCCCAGGCTGTTTGGTTTCATATGTCTTGTTTTTTTAATTGCTGACAGTATTAACTAAAACCTACATACCTGATGACAATGGGAGAACCTCCACCTGAAATATGCAATGTTAGTTTTTTCTTTCCTTAATGCTACTGCTGGGTGATGCGGTTATTTCCACATCCTATAATTATACTCAAAATCTTCATTGTTTTGTACATAATTATTTCATATTTAACTTTCAGGAATCCAAAAGAATCTGCTGGTTATATGAGTAAATTAAGCCCTTGGATACACGTCTAGTTTTATATTGTGTAACTTTGCAGACTTTTCAGATTGGTATTTTTGTAATTTTTTTTTTATTCACAGTGTAAAGCACATTTTTTTCTTCTTCCACAGATGCAGCATAGCCATTTTACAGATAGCTGCTGTACATAGCTCACACTGTTCTATACCTTAATTAAAAGAGAATGTACAGAGTCTGTGCCATTGAGAAAACATCCTTAACCTCTGCTGAATGTGCAGAGTTATTTACGTCAAGCATTTTCACACACACACACACACACACACACACACACACACACACACACACACACACACACACACACACACACACACACACACACACAAACCCTTTGTTCCTTTTCTTACCTGATAATTCCCAGCAAAGTCCAAACAGCAACCAAAAGCAAATGGAGCCCCTCTAGCAGCAAAGCAAATGTCCCATTTTCTCGGAACCCCTCTAGCAGCAAAGCAAATGTCCCATTCTCTCGACAGCATAAGAAGTCCCAACAGCGGAGTCCCTCAGCAGTCCGTCTAGCAATTCTTGCAGCAAAAGTCCAATTCTCTCTTTAGCAGCAAAGCAAACATAACAAAATAAGAAGTCCCAGCAATGGAGTCCCTGTCCCTGTAGCAGCAAAGTTATTTATTTAAATTCAGCTTGAATTCCAGATGCAGTAGTTTGGCAAAGTTATCATTTGTTTATGCTTTGAGATTGTCCGGTGTGTGATACTGAGTTACAAAGGTGGTATTCATACTTATTACACTTGGCTGTAGTGAGAACTTGGGTGGGCTGCGCCTAAACACCACTGAGGTGTCATTCAAATACACCAGTTCAACTAAAGTGCACTAGTTTTACATAGCCCAAGAAAATCTTAAGTAACTGAAGAAAATGAGCTGCAGCAGTGGATTTCCATCCGTCTAGCAATTCTTCTCTCCTGCCTGCTCACAGCCAGCCAGAAATGATGACGTGAGCTCCTTGAGCTCAATTCCGACTGGCTGGTAGTGCAGACGGAGCTGACGTCATCGTGCACATGATGACATCAGCTCCGACAGCGTGAAAATTTAAAAAATAAAAAAAAAACAGCAAAGAAATCGGAAATGAAGGGGTGCCACTCGGGAATCGTGGCACCCCTTCATTTGGACCCCAAAACATGGAAAACAAAACGAGTAATTTGGGATGGTTGGGAGGTCTGCTTGGCAGCATACAAACTCTGTTCACTACCTAAAGAAAAAAGTGAAAAATTTAGTTTAGGCTGGCTTATGTAGCACAAACAATCCTGGCAATGGTGAGCTTTCCTCAGCACTCTTGACAGTTCTGAGTGGAGAAATCATAGAACCATCTGTGTGTTACAAGATGTACCTGATGTGAACTCACAGAAATAAGATGAATGAAGCATTGTTTGAATCCTGTTTAGAGATCACATTGTAATTATCTATAATATGGAATATTTTTCTTTTGACATTTTGATTTGTATTTGCTCTCTGCTTGGCAAAACACAAACATATTTCACAACCTAAGGAAAAAAGTGGAACATGTAGTTTAGACTGCCTTATGTAGCTCAAGCACACCTTGCAATGGTGTATTTTCCACAGCACTATGGAGAGTACTGAGTGTTGAAATTTTACCTGTTGCATAACTATCTCTCTGGCACAATGTATAAATGCAGTGAGTATAGATAACGAATACAGCTGGTGGTTCAAAACTGACTAAAAGATACTTTTACGAAGTGCCAAAACTATTTCTCACAACATTTTGATAAGGACTGTAAAAAAAATGATAAATATTAAACATGTTTCTTGCAAACAATGTATCAGTATTAAGTAAACTTTTCTATTTAGCATATACTACTACATTTCACATTTCACAAGCTAATGTGTGTCCATTTTCTTAAACGTGACAATGATGATATTTAATTTAAAATTTACTTACATCTGTATGATGGGTACACTATTTTTGTTATAATAATCATGACTCATCACATATATTACCTATGTGTTTAGAGAATCATGTATGTAGCATACAGCAATCTGTATTACACAGCTCTTACAATTGCATCCATCTGAAATATAGTTTATAAACATTCCCAGTACTAATTAAAATCACACACACAATACTCTCTGAAGTGTATCTCCATTCATCCTGAAATTAGTAAAACTCAAATTTCCATGCTAAAAAAGTAGTTCTGCTGTGGCAATATAAATTAATAAGCTTTCAATTTTTGCTTGCTTTATCCCATGGGTTTGATTCCTAGCTGGTGCAATAATATTTTAAAATTGTATAAGCCCTAACATCAGAGCATGTTACAATTCATCCTCTATCGCCTTGCAAACTGCAAGGATTAAAAGCCATGTCATTAATCTTTCCATTGTTGAACACTGGAACCTGTGTCAATAGGTTGAGCATCCCGCATGGCAAAGCTCAATGCCATGTTTCACATCTTTACTGTTATGCGATGTAAGTAGTGCCAATGTGTCCACTGGTGAGGGAGAGAATCATGCTAAATTTGGAGCATAAACGTGGGGTACCGAGGAGTCCAAGATATCATTGACACTCTTCACAAAGTGCTACAGGCATAGGCTGCTGCCAGGGGATTATAATAGATTTGATTATAAGGCTGAGACTTGGAATAGTATAGCCAAGGCAATCTCTAATGTAATTGGCATTCCATGCACAGGGGATTAGTGTCATCATGACTATAGTGACCTTAAGAAGCACAAGCAGGACCTTCTAATCTGATGGGAGCTGAATGTAGGACAAATACCCCTCAGCTGTATAAGTATATTTGTTTATTTATTTAATTATTTGACATTTGTTAACCGGGTTAATCCATCTGAGCCAATATTAACTCATAACTTGTCTGTGATATGGCATTAATGATCTAGCCAGCCAACAAGGGCACTCATTATGCATTCATATATATTTCTTTTCTTTTTGTAATGTAGAACTGCAGAGAAAATAAATGCAAACTGTAAGGTGCATCAGGAGAGGTTAAGTCACCAGAGAGAGGCATGTGGTAAGTATGACTCGGGTCCAAGCCAGAAGTTTCTTTTCAGAGCCTCAAGCAGTAGCATCTTGAGCAGGCCTACCTCAACCTTCATCTCAGACATGCATGCCTTCCCCAGTATCCTTTGCTGCTTGCATTAGGCAATGAGAAGAGCAGCATAGCTATTGGTGAGTTCATTACTCTGAAACAGCAGTGACTGAATAAGTATTTATAAAATATAAACAGCAATAACTAGTCAAGAAGAATTAAGTTATGGTAACTGCAATTACTACATTTCAGTGCATATTTGGTATCTGTCATAGGAACATAAAGGCTGTTCTTTGTTATATCATAGCAGTGAGATTTGTTTATTTTATGGCAGATAAGTACCATTGCACCAAATATGAATATATGGCAAAGGTGTATGATAGTACAATAGTAAATTATCATAATTGTTTATGTATTGCAAACGAACTTTATTGAAAAAAAGAGACATGCCATGTACCAAATTATCTCTTTTTCTCTCCACCACCACCCTTTTTCTTTCTCTTTTTTTGTTTTTATTTTTGCTTTGGGGGGGTTATAATATAGTAACAATCTGCTGTTTTCATACCTTGCTGCTGAAAAATAAATGGCCATACCTCTCAACCTCTTAGAGCAAGAAATCTGGATAAGGCAATAAATAATGGGGGACCAATTTTTAAATATTGCTCTTACAAACGTAGAAAGTTGATACAATATCAGATGTTGCATTAGTATGGATTATATGAAGGATATGAATTCTGAAACTGAAATGCCTGTCACTATATTCTGACTTCAATCCTCAATGACTTAAAAATGATTTGCCAGAAAACCACACATTTATGAGAAGCAGACCAAAACTTTGAGACATAAATCTGGACAATTGAGAGGTATGCCAACAGCACAGCGATACAGACCAAACACTGTGCCTTGTCCCATCATACCTCCACAGATGGCAGTGTGGACACCCAGCACTTTAGGGTGACAACCTGCCCTACCTGCTGTAAGTGCATCAGGAAGCTGTGTACAGGCTGCTGGGGCAGTGGTAACGTGGGAGCAGTATTAGTGGAGGTGGTGATTTTGTTACCTGGCAGGACCTGACAATGCTGGTGGAGGATAACATGGAGAGGGGCCTCAGTGCACATATCAGCAAGGATGAAAAAGTCCTGCATTGGATTGCAAAAATGATGCCACATCTAGCACTGATCCAGGGAGCTGCTGCAGGAGACAGTGATGACAATTTAAAGAGTGAGGACCAGATACTCACTGCTCTCATGCGAGATGTATGTGCACCTCTGATGTTGACCACTTATCTCCAGTCATGATGTCCCCCAACCTTTTGTCTACAGCACCATCCCTGTCTACCTCGTATGACTAATATGTCTGGTAATGTTTCCTAACCTACCCTACTTACATGACCCACTCATTCCTAAGCACCCTTGCCAACATTCCTCTCTCTCCCCAAAAAAATAAAAAATGGGTACGTGTTCTACCAAAAAAATTGTTCCCCATACATAGCTCCCCACTTCATCCATGTGTCATCTTGACACACTTGATTTGGTTCAATTATCCGTATAACATAATTTTGTCATTGTCATCTATTACTGGTGTGGTGACTCCTCAAAGTCATAAAACTGTGTGTACAATTGTACATTTATGTTGTGCATAAGTGGATATCTATAGTGCTCTTCCACTACCCTCTGCTTGCCCACCGGATTTCAAACACTTTCCTATCCACCTCTTTTTCACATATTTATTCTTGTAAAAAAATCGATTCACGCACAACCCAAATGGCCAGAACTGTCCATGGAATAGGCTTCACTTTACATCCTCAGCATTTACACAGAGGTTGGTATAGCACAAAAATGCTGGTGAATGCTGCTTGAAAACTGGTGATTTAAATTTAATCTTCAGTGGCCCAGTCACTTTCACACAAATGTACTTAAATCCATTGCTCTGTGGTAATACAGAGTAAAGTCAGATTAGAGCTAGTACTATAATACAATTATGTAAATCATTTTATGTTACTGGATGAAGTAAACTCTGAGTTCCAATGTGGCATGCTGTGATAGTTGCCATTTGTAGCTTGATGTTTCTGCATAGTGTCATGGGTTTGATTGCAGCTGTAAGTCAGTTTATTAATTCATGATACTTCATATTTCTATCATATATTTAACTGCAAACATCTGTGTATTTCTCTCCATCTAAAATGCTGGATATCACCATTTGCAAAAAAAACGTTGCAGCCCCAACAAGGAGACTTATAAAGTCAGCTTTATCTCACTTGTGTCTTCGTGTTTATTGTACTCTCCCTCTTATTTGTACCTGTCACAAGCATTTTATTGTACAGAGCATGACAGATTGATGATGATTTAATGAGTAACACACCATACGGATTTTCCTACATGTCCCATAAAGCATATTTTTGCTATTCCTATCTACATCTGTCTCTGTCCCTCTCTCTTCCTCTGTTCACCCCTTCTGCTTCAGTAACTTGTCACTGTGCATCAATTGTGTTATTTAAATGTTGTGGAGTAGTAATCCCTTATGGTGAGGTGAACTAATGCTCACATATATTGATAGATTTTTGACTATCTTCAAGGGTTGTAATCCAGCCATTGGCTAAGTGTTACTGACAGTTTTTGGTACACTGTTTTATGTATACCTGTTGGCTACATATTGTCATGAACCACCACCACCCTTCTTCTGTCCTAAGCTACCTTATCACTGTCTCCATCTCATACAATCAATGTATCTTCGCCCTTCTGTATCATTATTCTTTCACCTCTGCATTTGTACAATGTCTGGTACCTGGCAAGAAATGTAACTGGTTAAGTGGAGGTACAGTTTTTGGCGGTGTTTTGTGATTTTATTGCCATTGGCCACATTAATCTGTTGTGCTTCATGCCACTGTGCTAAGTTATGTTTATTTGGTTTAATTTACTTTTCAACAAGCTAAGAAGTTGGATGTACAGATTAAAATGGTGGATAGGGTAACAAAGATGAATACATACATAGATTCACATCTGATGAAATCTGCTGTCAAATGGGAACTGTCATAAGTATGACTTCCTACATGATATGATTAGAAAATACTCAGGTATAAATACCTTTCTTGTAATGCTCTAAAGGTTTGAATCCAAATGGATGACAAAATGTTTCAGAATGTCAGTTAACCTCTTCGCACATAATCCATCACTATTTTTCTGTAGCGCACTGTGCTATGTATGACTTGCATGTAATTATCCTGACATGAAGTTTATTGATTTATTTATTTATTGACATTTGTTAACCAGGTTAGTCCAACTGAGCCAAGGGCCCATTTACAGTGGAGACCCAAGGAGAAGTCACAGGAAAGTTTGATAATCCACTGGTATACAACAGAGAATGTCTGTGGCATCCCATAATGTGAAACATGTCAATGTTCCTCACAGTGACAAAATGTACATGAAGGACAGTATCTAACTTTTAGTAGGGAATATGTAATTACATGTGACAGTCATAGCGACATTACTTTGTCCTGTGCACACATCTGCATTTGTTGCACAACCTGTGATGCACATTGCTATCTGTATCAAACAGTGGAATTTCAAAAAGTTCAAATGTCTTATTATATATCATTAATGTCAGTCTTCTCCTCTGGTGTTTGTGGCTAGTACAGTGCTTTCTAGATTGTGCAAATAGATAGGACGGTCAATAATGTGTGTGTGTGTGTGTGTGTGTGTGTGTGTGTGTGTGTGTGTGTGTGTGTGTGTGTGTGTGTGTGTGTGTGAGAGAGAGAGAGAGTGTGTGCAACACTTGGTGCTGTATCCATTTCCCCTGAGGGGAATATATTTAACTCTTCACACAGCTCCCTTTTTCAACTTTTTACTGAAACATCCTCTGTGAATCACACTGATGAGGTCATCCTGACAAAAGTGAAGTCTTTCCATTTAAGAATCAAAATTTTCCTGTGGAACTTGTGACTAACACAGTGCTCTCTAGTGTAACTAGATAGGTAGGTGGTTTAATGCATTAATGCATGTGACAGTGTGTAGAACATTTGGTGCTATTTCCATTTTCCCTCAGAAGAATATATTTAACTCACCACACAGCTCTCTCATGCCACTTTCTACTGAAGCATCCTCCACGAAACACACTTATAAGGTCTTCCTAACAAAAGTGTACTCTCTCCCCTTAACAGTCATATGCATCCTGTGATGCTTGTGACTAATACAGTGCTCACAAATTGTCTGCCTAGACAGGTAAGAGGTTTGATGCTCAACATGTTTGTGTCTGTGTGAGTGAGGGTGTTTACAGTTAGGTGTGCATGTACTCAATCAAGCTGAATAAACGTGTGTGTGTGTGTGTGTGTGTGTGTGTGTGTGTGTGTGTGTGTGTGTGTGTGTGTGTGTGTGTGTGCGCGTGTCTGTAATGTTTGTTGCTATATCCATTCTCTTGACGATAACATATTTAAATGCGCACACAGTTCAGTTGTCCCACTTTGTTCTGAAACACATTGATAAGGTCATCATGTCAAAAATGTACTCTCTCCCCATAAGAATCAGACTTCTCCTCTGGTGCCTGTATCCAGTGTTTTCTAAATTGTGCAACTATAGTGTTTGTAGGTTCAGTGCTCAACATCTTTGTATGGGTGGGGCTGTTTTCATTTAGGTGAGCATGTGCTCAATCAACTTCTACTTTTGATAAACATTTTAAGCTGCTAGATCACTCCACCATAATCACACTTTTCACAACCACAACTTCTTTGCAACACAGTGGTGTATCTAACAACACTGCTTATACTGTACTAGTGAAATTTACTCTATCTTACTTAAAGAAACCGTGGCTTTTTTAGGCCATACTGTGTCAAAAACTGTCTAAACCTGATGCTTCCAGTAGGAGTCTCATACTCTGAAAAAAATACTACTTCATGTTTTTGAGGGAAAATTATACAAGAATTTGTTAAATGAGAGGGAACATTTCCATTTTTCAAACAACAGGTGATTTGTGGGGTAGTAGTATGAGCACATGATTACAAAATTATATTCTCTGCCTACACCCCTGGTGCAACACACTGATGAGGTCATTCTTTCTAAAATTAACTTTTACACTTTAAATGTCAGACTTCTCCTGGATTCTTGCATTTCTTAAACTATTCTCTAGAATGTGTAGATATGTAGGAGGTTCAAAAACAACAGTGCTAATTTTAACAAGTGTGTGTCTTTGACTGCAACTAATGAATTCAGGATTGCCTTACACACATTTGCAGTGGCAATTACTACAACTCCAGAGAGTTGTAAAAGTCATTTTACAAGACACATCTCATTGGCAGTACATTACTGATGTCATCCATTTTAGATGGTGTATGCCTCATTTATACTCAGTATTCTTCTGTGGTGATGGCTGCTGATAATGTAGTGTCTCAATGGTATAAGTGAATAGGTTGGTAGTTTGAGTCTACCACTGCTTAAGTAGTTTGACTATGATTTAATGTCATATGCCACTGGCCACCTAACAACCATGTTTATGTACACTTCTACTTAAGAGATGGATTTACAATGGCACACTTGTACACTAGCAAATCCTAGTATCCCCAGGGAAAATCACTTTTCTGCACACAATGATTATATTATGTTAACATAACTGCAGCACATCACAGTTGGAGTGCAAATTTTCCATTGTTGCCTAACTTTGTATACTTTGTATGTTGTGTAACTACATATGTAGGATACTTGAGCCAAGCTGAGAGTGTGTCTTTCATCCTTATACTGTGTACAGTACTCTTCAAATATATATATATATATATATATATATATATATATAAAAATGGGTCCCCTTCGAATGGTCGACATTTCACAATGTGGACATTCATATGGCCGAGACCATATGATCGGCATTTGAAATCTCGACCATGGAGGACTGGCATCTCCCTACTGTGCAGAATGGAAAGATTTCTACTTGTGCACTGTAGTGCGTTCTCGGAGTTGATATATTTAAGTTCCGGGGTGTGGGGGGGCAGAGCCCCCACGGGGGGGTGGTGCAGGGGGGTATTTGTATGTATTATGCATTACCAAATTAACTTTTTTGAAAAAAAAAGTGACATGCCATATACCAAATTATATCTTTTTCGCTCCACCACCACCCTTTTTCTTTCTCTTTCTTATTTTTATTTTTGCTTTGGGGGGGTTATAATATAATAACAATCTGCTGTTTGCATAACTTGCTGCTGAAAAATAAATGATCATACGTCTCAACCTCTTAGAACAAGAAATCTGGATAAGGCCATAAATAATGGGGGAGTCAATTTTTAAATATTACTCTTACAAACTTAGAAAGTTGATACAATATCAGATGTTGCATTAATATGGATTTTATGAAGGATATGAATCCTGAAACTGAAATGTCTGTCACTATATTCTGACTTCAATCCTCAATGATCTGAAAATGATTTGCCAGAAAACTACAAGTTAATGAGAAGCAGACCAAAAATTGAGACAAAAATATGGACAATTGAGAGGTATGCCAACAGCACAGCGATATAGCCCAAGCACTGTACTTTGTCCCATCATACCTCCACAGATGGCAGTGTGGACACCCAGCACTTTAGGGTCACAACCTGCCCTACCTGCTCTAAGTGCATCAGGAAGCTCTGTACATGCTGTTGGTGCAGTGGTAACATGTGGGAGCAGTATTAGTGGAGGTGGTGATTTTGTTACCTGGCAGGACCTGACAGGGCTGGTGGAGGATAACATGGAGAGGGGCCTCAGTGCACATATCAGCAAGGATGAAAAAGTCCTGCATTGGATTGCATAAATGATGCCACATCTGGCACTGATCCAGGGAGCTGCTGCAGGAGACAGTGATGACAGTTTAAAGAGTGAGGACCAGATACTCATTGCTCTCATGCTAGATGTGGGTGCACCTCTGATGTTGCCTCCTTATCCCCAGTCATGATGTCCCCCAACCTTTTGTCTACAGCACCATCCCTGTCTACCTCATATGTCTAATATGTCTGGTAATGTTTCCTAACCAACCCTACCTACATGACCCACTCATTACTAAGAACCCCTGCTAACATTCCTCTCTCTCCCCAAAAAATAATAAAAAATGGGCACATGTTCTACCAAAAAAATTGTGCCCCATACATAGCTCCCCACTTCATCCATGTGTCATCTTGACACACTTGATGTGATTCAATTATCCATATAACATTATTTTGTCATTGTCATCTATTACTGGTGTAGTGACTCTCCAAAGTCATAAAGTTGTGTGTACAATTGTACATTTATGTTGTGCATAAGTGGATATCTATAGTGCTCTTCCACTACCCTCTGCTTGCCCACCGCATTTCAAACACTTTCCTATCCACCTCTTTTTCACATATTTATTCTTGTCAAAAAATCGATTCATGTACAACCCAAATGGCCAGAATTGCCTATGGAATAGGCTTCACTTTACATCCTCAGCATTTACACAGAGGTTGATATAACACAAAAATGCTGGTGAATACTGCTTGAAAACTGGTGATTTAAATTTAATCTGCAGTGGCCCAGTCACTTTCACACAAATGTGCTTAAATCCATTGTTCTGTGGTAATACAGAGTAAAGTCAGATTAGAGCTAGTACTGTAATACAGTTATGTAAAATGTTTTATGCTAATGGATGAGGTAAACTCTAAGTTCCTATGTAGCATGTTGTGATAGCTGCCATTTGTAGCTTGATGTTTCTGCATAATGTCATGGGCTTGATTGTAGCTGTAAGTCAGTTTATTAATTCACGAATCTTCATATTTCTATCATATATTTAACTGCAAACATCTGTGTATTTTTCTCCATATAGAATGCTTCAAATATATATATATATATATATATATATATATATATATATATATATATATATATATATATATATCTATATATATAAATGGGTCCTTTGAATGGCCGACATTTCACAATGTGAACATTCATATGGCTGAGACTATATGATCGACATTTGAAATGTCAACCATGGGGAATCGGCATCTCCCTACAGTGAAGAATGGAAAGATTTCCACTTCCACACTGTATTGCGATCTCAGAGTTGGTATTTTGAAGTTCCGGGGGGTGTGTGGGGGTGGAGCCCTCACGGGGGGGGGGGGTGCAGCTAGCAATGTTTTTTATGTTAAACATGTATGGTCAACATTTCAAATGTCGATCATATGGTCACGGCGATATGTATTTCGACATTGTGAAATGTCGACCATATCAAGTAGACCCATATAAATATGCTGTGTAGCTGTACAATATTATTGTGCACTTCAACCACTTTTTAACATAAACATCTATCTAATAAACAGTAGTGATGTCATCCATAGAAAAGTGCACTGTCTCAGTTGTACCTCAACATGTGGTGTGGCACTTGCAATTCAGGGATGTTTAGTTGTGATCTAGGGTAGTTAGTTCAAATCCAGCCATTACTGCTCAAGCTATGTTGTGTCAGTCTTATTGTGACTGTACATATCACTTATACTTTTACCAAACACATCTGCTGTGTGTACATACAGATGTTGATCCCTCTAGCAAAAGTCTGTGATAATGTGTCACATAACAATGCTTTTGTTCAGAGTAATGATGATGTCATTACATTTTCATTACATAACACATGTAGGAATTGTTATCCTCTGGCATGAGGGAATAAGACAACAATGTTTTTGACTTAGTACAGTAATTACAGGCACACATATCCCCTGCAGCAATAACATGATTTAATGACTTCACATAATGACATATCTCACAATTGTAGTGACACTTCTATTGTGATGCTTTTATCCTATACAATATCATATATTTTGTGTTGTCAAATGCTCATGTGTTCAGTATCCACATTCAGTGTCTTTTAGCATTGTTGAGCCTTGTACTATAATGGATGAATGACATTTATTTATTTATTTGCAGTTTGTTTACCTGTGAAGTCCACTGGGCCGAATTGACCCATTTTCAGTGGAAGCCCGGGAAGAAAAGCTCCAATATGCATTATGCAATTTTAGATATAACTGATAGTTAATATTAAAGATAATATTATGTAGAATAGTTGCTCATAAATGCATTCAATATCATGCATAGTTAACAAATTTATTAAGCTTGAAGGAAGGGATCATACAGTTTCATTTGAGGAAAACAGATATGTGTTAGGTGTGGAAACATCTACTATGGTTATAATGTGTCCTTTTACAGTGGGAGAAGCCTCCACCATCCCTTTTACATCAAATAGATTGTCTACAACACATACATCTGATGTAATATTTTAACATAGGTAGCATCTCAAAAACACACTGACTGGCAAGGAACTGGAAAAATAAACTAATAAACAAGCAACCTAGTTCCACGAACAGACCAGTTTATTAAATAGGTTTAGCACTTTCATCCAACATTATCACAGACTTTTTAAGAACACATTACAACATGTTAATGCATTTAAATACTTAATCTCATTAGCAACATCACTTATATTCAAACAAACAGCACATCTTAAAGCTACAGTACAGTATAAATACAAATGTTAAAACCACACTGACGAAACATTAATACTAAATGTTAAAGTGCAGTCTAAAATGTTATTAAAATAATACTAAAATACTAAAATTTTATCTGTTTTATCTTCAAAACACTATCTAAAGAGACAGACTCATTTAGACCTGGATACTTGTCAACACCCAGTATCAGTTGTCATTTCAGTTCTAAAATCTCTAACTTGATTTTCCACAGACCACCTCTAACACCAAAACTGATGCATCCCAAAATTCAAAATGTAAAATAATTTCCTGGAAATTACTGAACTTGCTTGCCCAATGCACTTCTTTTATTACCCTAATTATGTTTAATATCATATACATGTTCATAAATATGTTCCATCAACATGATTACCATTTTTCCAATAAAGTATCCAGAACATTCTTGGCAGGTTGCTATATAAACCACACATTTAGAAGTACAATTATCTTATGTATTCTAATTAATCTATTCTTTACCATTAATCACCAACTTATCAACTTCAAAGATGTGGCAACAGCGGGTACAGTTACCACATTAAAAGGTGCCCTTTTTATTGCCCCTATTATATCCCTAACACCATGCCCTATTATACTAGTTGTCACCTTTACTATCAAAATAAAGCTATAATTAAGAGACAAATGGTTAAGGAAGTCAGAATGTGTGTACTGACTTTACATAAACACCACTGTATCTATCTAGTCACCTTATCCATTTTGTATGTTGGACAATGATATAGCATCACAAATTGTTACTGCACGGCAGTGCAATAAATGGTTATTTGAAGCATGTTGTGCTGTGAGTGCTCATGTGGCACATGCATTGAGTACTGGCATATAGAGGATACCTACCCAGATAGACTGTGGTTCAATTCTGAGACAGTGAGTGTCCTACATAATGGAAAAAGCTTCCTTGAGAAAGATGCATTGATATTGTACTGCTCACTGTTGTTCAGACAGTAACATGTATAGCTCCTTTTCTGAATTCTGACTAAATGTGATTATTCATAATGCATTTATAACTCCTTCCTTAATGCACACAATCAATTCACTTGTTTGTGGTGGCCTCCATTGATATGACACATGCAGTTAATACAGAGGTCTGGAGAGAGCCAAGTATAATAGGCAGGGGTTTGAATCTGGCAACATCTGTCTGTCTGCTGGACAAATGTGGCCAACAAAAAATACATATGGCACACTCAGAGGGTCACCATTATCAGGCCTTGTCCTACAAGGTAGGGCATCCATACCCCTTATGATAGGAAAGTGCTGTAAGAACTTCAAGGGTGTTCTTCATGATATAACTAATAGGCATATTTCTGTGGCATCAATGATTGTTATGCATCTCTCTGATATCTGTCCTGGTATGTGTTCAGAAGTGACATGATGTGAATACATATTATGTCATTCATTGCTCACAGGCTTTACCTAAATAATTATGCTTTGTATTGCATGTCTTCATCTGGACATTTCTTTATTAATGTAATTGTTTTCATTGCACAATGCAGCTTAATAACAGATGGGGGCTTCCACAAACATGTATTACTGTATGGCTTACTGCCAGACCATCAGAAACTGTGATGGTTCCTCTGTTACAATGCTTTCTTGTGTGTAGCTGCTGTTGAATTGTTATTATGTTACTGTTCATTGTAATTCCATGTGAGCCTACTCAGTATAACGATGTCTGAGATGTTTGCAAATCAGCAATGGAAAACTTGAAATCATGAAATGTCAAATAATCTGTGTTGTCATTTCTCACGTATGTATCTTACATGTTATTAGATTACCTTTTCATATTTACACGACTATCAGATACTTACTTGTCTATTACATGTTCGAAGGGGATAAAACTCTTCCCTTTCGGTGCCATTGACATTTCTTTGCAAAAAGCATGCCCATTTGTGATGTACTTCACATTACAGTTGTAAGGTTCATTTGTCCTTGTGTATACATGCTGAGGTGGAGAATATAGCAGTGGTGTCATCTAGAATACATACATTCCCTGTGTATACATATCATATGCAATAACTGCAGTCTATGCATGCATCCCATAATGTATCTTTTGTACTTAACTATCTCATCTCAGCATTTTATTAACATACACATTACATTTTCACTCCCCTTTGTTACACTGTAGCTTTATAACCCTGTCACATCCTTTGTTAGATGTCTGTTTTCATGTGTATAACTGAAGTATTGTCACTAACATTAATTATCATTATGTCATTATTGTAGGATTTATGTCAAAAATGCTTCTCTGACACTTCAGCACATTTGGTTGTGGCATATGAGAACATTTTAGCCAAAACCTCTTCCATATTAATTAATTAATTATGCAGTATAAAACACTTATTATATGTGAACACTTCACCCATTTCACTTGCTGTCCTTCAATATTCTTTCATTGCACTTGCTCTTAATGTTTCTGGGCTACAGCACATGATCTGAATCTGAGTTTTGCCTACAAGCAAGCTGTGTTATTTACATTCTGTGCTTGTGCTTACATGCACCTTTCCTTGGCTATAAACACTATTTATTGCTAGCTATGAAAAGGTGCTTGCAAACATGGAGGTGTAATGAGCATACCTACAATTAGTGCTGCTGCTCACCATGCTAACAGGCTTACTTCATGTAGGCTTAGTGCATATGTTCATAGGCAGGTTCTAGGCTATTGGCCCTAGGGCCTATATAAGCCTAGCCAAAAAGGTACCCTGTCTTTCACCACCCAAAAAACGTATTTTCCTGTGCCACTGTCGAGCAGAGCCACAGAATTGATCCCCAGGATGAATTTCCTATTTCCCATCCAATCATCAAGATTTTTCTTGAAGAGGTGCTAATGAGGAGCTTTGTTTGATATAGATGGGTAGTTTGTTCCAGAGTATGAGAAGTCTCTGGGACAGGAATCTATCCCTCCAGCATGTTCTGTTTGGTCCCTAGAGTGTGTAGCTTGGAGGGATTGGAATTTCTTTAAGTGGAGCATGTCCAACAGCTCTGGGTTTAACATAGCTTTGTATGTCAGGCAGAGATCGCCTTTGAGTAGGCAATATGCGACAGAGTAAAGCTGGAGTTTTTTTAGACGGTCTGCGTAGGGCATCTGTTTGAGGCTGGTAATCCTCTTTGTGAGGTATTTCTGCAGCCTTTCCAGTTGTTGTAGATGTCTTGTGAGGTACATACCAAAAGGGGCACTGTACTCTATAATGGGTCTAACGAGTGATGAGTAGAGGGGAACAATTACCTCTTTTTTCCTGGATGGGAAACCTTTTGTGATGAGGTGTGCCACATAGAAGGAATTCCTGAATACTGTGGTGATGTGATTATCAAAGGAGAGACTACTGTCCACCTGTGTCCCAAGGTCTCTTATCTCACTTTCAGTGTTAAGTAGACTACCACCTATGTGGTAGTTCATGGGTACAGAGTTTTTACCAAAAGGGATGACAATGCACTTTTTGGCATTGAGCTTGAGGCCATGGCTTTGACACCAGGCATCTGTCTCAGTGAGACCCTTTTCTAGGATGTCCACATCATTAGGAGTTTCGATTATGGCTCCTAGTCTGCAGTCATCTGCGAACTTCATTAGCCAAAGACCTTCTGTGTTAGCCTGTACTTCAGAGAAGTAGATACCTAACAGGAGAGGACCTAAGACTGAACCCTGTGGTAATCCACTTGTCATTGGTCTGAAGTTAGATTTGTTGTCTGCTACTTTCACAGTGTGGGTTCTGTCAGTGAGCCAGTTGGCAACCCATCTTGTGACATAGGGATTTATACCTAGTTTAGTGAGTTTATCTATAATTCCAGAGTGGGAGATGGTGTTGAAAGCCTTGGCAAGATCTAGATAGGCTGTATGAACCACCTAACCCTCAACTACGACTTTGGTGACTGATTCAAAGAAGTCTATCAGGGTTTAGGAGACATGATATACCTTTCACAAACCTGAACTGGGTGGGGTCCAGAGTTGGAGATTACCAATGTCTTTGTTTATAAGTTCCATGATGATACATTCCATGGCCTTGCAGACCAGGCTTGTCAGGCTAATGGGCTGGTAGATCCCGGGGTCAATGGTGGATCTCCCTTTGTGAAGTGGGATAACCATCACTGTGCACCATTCAGTGGGCACAAATTCTGACTTGAGGCTATGATTGAACATGGTATTTAGGTGGGGTGCCAGTTCATTCTGTAGTTCGTGTAGAACACAGCCTGAGATATTGTTAGGTTCCATGGATGCTGTGTTCTTGGCTTTGGAGAGTGTGTTTTTTACCTGTGCATCCATGATTACAGGAACTTTGCATTCTTCCAATATAGAAATGGGCCCTTTAGGGGGTGAGAGGGGAGTAAAGTTAGCAGTGAATCTATCTGTCAGGATGTTGGCAATATCAGTTGGTTCAGTATATTTAGTGCCATTGTGCTGTAACACAGAGCAGATCTGAGTGTTGTCATTGAGATTCTTGATATAGCTATAGAATGCTTTGTGGTTGTCTTTAGAAACAGTGGCAATTTTGTTTTCAGAACTAGCTTTGGAGGATTTTATGAAGGATCTCAGCTTCTTACTGAGGCTGACCAGGGAGTTCCTCCAATCATGGGATTTTACCCATTTTTGCAGCAGTTTCTTTTTTCTGTTGTAGAGTTTGTTTATGGCAGGGGACCACCAGATTGGCTTCCTTTTTTGGAAGATAGCACCTTGGTTCTGTTAGAGATAGCATGATCCATGCACTCATTTAAGTGCTTATAAAGTGCATTTGTGTAGGATTCAGCAGTTGTACCTCTACTGTCCGTCTGCATGGGTGTCGTGAAGTTTGCAACTTCTGTCTTAAGAAGCGTGAAGTTGGCTTTGGAGAAATTTTTTTACTGTGGTTTATCTAATGGGGGGCAGGATGCGGATGCCTGGGGTGATTAGTTTGTGGTCAGATCTGACCAATGATGAATTGACCTCTGGTGTGGAACACTGGTTGCTCATGTTGTTAATGACCAGGTCTAGGATATTGCTGCCCCTGGTGGGGGTGTGGATAAGTTGATCCAAGGCATTGTAATTTATGAATTCCAGAAAATGTTGAGCAAAAGAGTTGGTACATGAGTAGTTTCCCAGTTAATGGTGGTGTAGTTATAATCGCCCATTATTAGGGTGTTGGGTTGTACCCTAATATTTTCCAGAGTATCAAGAAATGAGGAGTGGGAATCCTTGGGGCATGGTGGGGGATCTGTAGAAAGCCACAATTTGGATTGTGGTCTTGCCCAGAGTTAGTTGCAATTTGGATAATCTCGGATGCATTATGCTGAGCAACTAGCCTGGAGGTGTGGGTATCCTTAATGAATATGGACACGCCTCCACCTTTAGTGTTTTGGTCCAGGTTAGGTGGCCAAAAGGTCTCGTATGAATTATAGCCTAGTAATGCAAGGGTGCTTTCCGGTGCCTTGAGCCAGGTCTCTGTCACTGCACAGATGTCGATGTTCTCCATTTTAAGAAGTGCCTTGAGTGAATGCATTTTGAGGTTTAGACTTCTAGCATTGAGTAGCATTACCCTCAGATTTTGCTTGCTTGTACCTGTTACGGTGGTGAATTTGTCATTTGAACCTTGCCTAAAAAAGGCACTATAGGGGTAGCAAGAGCCTTACCAGTATCCGGAATCCCAAGGGTGACAGGTGCATGCCATCTCTGGCAAAGCATCATGGTCTGTTGATCATGTCATCCCAGACAGACAGATACTGGATCCTCTTAGAATGACACCAGAAGCTTAGCCAATTGTTGAAGTCAATCATTTTGTCCTTGTACTGTGGTATCATTCTGAGTGGTAGCGTTGTTGCCTCAAAGCATGGGTGTGCCTTCGTTGAAAGGTTGGGCATCGGGCTGGCAACTCAACACCATAAAAAACAACTGCCAATCATTAGTGGACCAGAGTTCCGCTGTGGTGACCCCTAACCGGGAAAAGCTGAAAGACAAACAACAACAACAACAACTGTGGTATCATTCTGGGTGATTTCAGGATGCTACTCAGGGCTATGGTCATACCTGCCTGGGCTACAAGATCGGAGAGCTCCTCCATGTCTCTTTTCATGTAGTCCAGGGAGGGACTTCTCAGGTCATTCACACCATCATGGACAATGACAGAGTCATATTTGTACTTGTTATGGAGTGACTTGAGTGCGTGCATTATGTGGTAGATCCCGGAACCCAACAGGCAGCTGACAGTAACTTTCTCCTTGTTCAGCCTGGTGAGTGGAACATTTGTGTGCCTGACTATAGAGTCACCTATGACTAGAGTTTTTGGTACGTTGTTATGCCTTATGAGCTGTGGTTGGGTGGCACACTGAGTTTGTGGGCTATGTGTTATTTGGGTTGTGTTGGGGGTGGCGGCTGCTTATATTTCTGCTTTGGAGGTTTCCGTTGTTTGGGCAGATTTTTATTGAGAGCATCCATGAATGCAGGTGTGTGTTTTGTGTTTCTATGTGTGTGTTTTGGTGGTGTAGGTTTTGAGGGACTACATAATGAGTGTGGTGTGGTGCAAGTGTTTACCCTTTCCTCTTGACCATCTAGTCCATCCTGGGTGAAGAGAACTTTGCTTCCAGTTTGGCTATATAAGTACATCTATTACAGGTTGTAGTGTTGAGTGGTAGGAAAAGAAGGTTGTCTGTGTACATGAGGCAATTGCTGCATTGCCCCCAAATGCCCAGATTCATCAGGTAGACAGGAGATAACACCAGGAGCTGACCCATAGACATGCCTGGATAGGTGCTTATTTATTAAGTACTAAAAATTGTTTTCCTCTAGACAAGTGAGGAAGGTTGAGTGCTGCAGTAATTTGTAGCTTATTTAGTGCTTACAATGAGTTCTGAACAAGTGTTGAGCTCAAAGAAACAGATTTGAGTGCTAAAATGAAAAAAAAAAAAAGCTAGTTCTAAGGGAAAATTTGAAGAGCAGAATTTATAGGTTCGGAAATATTTTAACCCTAGCTAAGCGGCGATGCATAAAGTGTATTTTTTTAATATAACAGTAGCAAATGAGCAAACTGATTTAAACAAATTAATCAATTAACCAATAAAAAGCTAAAAACTGAGCCCTGTTCCAGCAGTCTTTGATCAGACAAGTTCTACCTGCACACTCCTGTCCCTAGGGTGCATGGGAACCTTCTCCAAAAAAAGATGGCCTGGATTAGTGCTCAATTTATACAAACAAAGCTAGATTCAGCAGGTCTGCATCTAGTCTCGTGCTACAGCAAACAAGGTGTACCAATTTCAGAAAGAAACAGCTCAAATAAGCAGGCACAATAAGCCTTTAACCAGAAACTACCAGCTCAGAAGGGCAGAATCGACCCTCTCCTCCCACAAGAATGCAGACCACACCTTCTTAATTTAAAAGAACTGGCCCTAAGCCCAAGTGCTTAAACCAGAACTAATACACTAAGCCTTAAAACAGCAGCTCCCAACTTAGAAGGATGTAAGCTACCTGTCTTGCCACAACAGTGCAGACCACAAACCTTCTTAATGTAAAACAACTGGTCTGAAGCCCAAGTGTTTAAACCAAAGGCTTAGAATAACAGTTACAATTTAATCGGCTACTAACAAGTAGTAATAAATGCAGCAGAATAAATGCAATTAAGTTCTTTTAAGAACAGGCAGCAAAAGGCAAATAAAGTAATAAAATAGGAAGAAACACAAATACAGTAAAAGCAGATGAATAAAGTGCACTTTTTTATAACAATAGAAAATGAGCAAACTGATTTAAACAAATTAACAAATTAACCAGTAAAAAAGCTCAAAATTGTGCCCTGTTCCAGCAGTCTTCAATCAGACAAGTTCTAACTGCAAACTCCTGCCACTAGGGTGCAGGGGAACCTTCTCCAAAAAAGATGGCCTGGATTAGTGCTCAAGTTATGCAAACAAAGCTAGATTCAGCAGGTCTGAATATAGTCTATGTTACAAGAAACAAAGCACACCAATTTCAGAAAGAAACAGTTCAAATAAGCAGGCACAATACTCATTTAACCAGAAATTCCCAGCTCAGAAGGGCAGAATCTAGCCTCTCCTCCCACAAGAGTGCAGACCACAAACCTTCTTAACGTAAAATAACTGACCTGAAGCCGAAGTGCTTAAACCAGAACTAATACACTTTTAGAATAATAGACACAGAGCTTTCAGTCAGCAATTCCCAACTTAGAAGGATGTAAGATACCTGTCTTGCCACAACAGTGCAGACAACAAACCTTCGTAATATAAAACAAATGATCTGAAGCCCAAGTGCTTAAACTAATAGGCTTAGAATAACAGCTACAATTTAATCAGACTACTACCAAGCAGTAATAAATGCAGCAGCATAAATACAACTGAGTACTTTTAAGAAGAGGCAAAAGTAAATAAGGTAATAAAGTAGGAAGAAACAAAAATACAGTAAAAGTAGATGAATAAAGTGCATTTTTTTTAGTAAAGTACAATGAGAGAAGAAGTGGGTCAGCCTTCTCAAATGTTGTCTCTGTATTAAGTAGAGTGAACACTAAACTGGGAGGGGTGCCCCAGATCAAATTTTCAGTAGGGGCAGGCAACTGCAAAGCCACCAACTATAACAACACCACATAAATAGGGTGGGAGGGAGAAGGAAAAAAACAGTTTCAGGACAGATGAGAACAGAAAGCAATGCCAGAAAATATAAAAAATAATCCAGTCAAGCAAAAAAATATTTCAGTCAGGCAAAATTAAGTTAAACAATTAAATAGACAGAAAAATAAAATACAGTACTATCTTTAAAACAGCAAGTTTGTACTTAACTACATCTTCTAATACAGTTGATTATAGCTAGCCAAACCACTCAGATATTGAGCAGAAAATAAATTCCCAGCTATGTGGCTAACACTTAAAGCAGAGAGAAACCCCTGTAGGCTAAGAGATAAATATCAAATAACAAAGAGGTGAGAACAGCAATAACCCCCTCTAACTGCAGAGGGACACACAGACCACAATATTCCGTGAAATAATTAAATAGACTGAAAAAACAATTTCAGGACAGATGACAACAGAAAGAAATGCCAGAAAATATATAAAATAATTCAGTCAGGCAAAAAAATATTTCAGTCAGGCAAAATTAAGTTAAACAATTAAATAGACAGAAAAATAAAATACAGTACTATCTTTAAAAGGGTCTATATTAGATCACCGAATGCTTTGGTCAGTGAACAGTGATTAATCTATCTCATGTAAGTGAAAGCTTACAGACCTGAACTGTCAGAACAGCGATTGATTTCCCCGGGAAAAAAAAACTCTGTTCCAACAAACAAATTAAAAAAAAAACCACTTTAAAACATGAAATTAAGTGGGGGGCTTTGCCCCCACACCGCCCATTGTGGGTGCCCCTCACACACCCCCCTACTTAAGTATACCAACTCCGAGACCACACTACAGTGCCAAAAACAGCAAACTACTGAAGCGGCCAAGCAAATTCTTTCCAAGGGAAAGAATTCGCTTAAATGCCGCTTCGATATTTTGCTGTTTCGGCATTTGCAGCTCGACCAAGATGCATTCACTAACCTGCATCTTCAGTCAGCTGATAGGAACCCCTTTAAAACTGCAAGTTTCTACTTAACTTCAGCTTTTAATACAGTTGATTGTACCCAGCCAAACCACTCAGATATTGATCAGAAAGCAAATTCCCAGCTATGTGACTAACACTTAAAGCAGAGAGAAACCCTCTAGGCTAAGAGTTAAGTATCGAATAACAAAGAGGTGAGAACAGCAATAACCCCCTCTAACTGCAGAGTGACAGACAAACCACAATATTCAGTGAGACAATTAAATAAACTGAAAAAAAACTGTTTTAGGCATATGAGAACAGAAAGCAGTGCCAGAAAATAAATATATATAATAATTCAGTGAGGCAAGAAAATATTTCAGTCAGGCAAAGTTAAGTTAAACAATTAAATAGAAAAATAAAATACAGTATTATCTTTAAAACTGCAAGTTTGTACTTAACTTCAGCTTTTAATACAATTGATTGTAGCCAGCCAAACTACTTAGATATTGAGCAGAAAACAAATTCCCAGCTATGTGGCTAACACTTAAAGCAGGGAGAAACCCTGTAGGCTAAGAGTTACATATCTAATAACAAAGAGGTGAGAACAGCAATAACCCCCTCTAACTGCAGAGGGACAGACATACCTCAATATTCAGTGAAACAATTACATAGACTGAAAAAACAGTTTCAGGACAGATGAGAACAGAAAGCAATGCCAGAAAATATAAAAAATAATCCAGTCAAGCAAAAAAATATTTCAGTCAGGCAAAATTAAGTTAAACAATTAAATAGACAGAAAAATAAAATACAGTACTATCTTTAAAACTGCAAGTTTGTACTTAACTACATCTTCTAATACAGTTGATTATAGCTAGCCAAACCACTCAGATATTGAGCAGAAAATAAATTCCCAGCTATGTGGCTAACACTTAAAGCAGAGAGAAACCCCTGTAGGCTAAGAGATAAATATCGAATAACAAAGAGGTGAGAACAGCAATAACCCCCTCTAACTGCAGCGGGACACACAGACCACAATATTCAGTGAAATAATTAAATAGACAGAAAAAACAATTTCAGGACAGATGACAACAGAAAGCAATGCTAGAAAATATATAAAATAATTCAGTCAGGCAAAAAAATATTTCAGTCAGGCAAAATTAAGTTAAACAATTAAATAGACAGAAAAATAAAATACAGTACTATCTTTAAAAGGGTCTATATTAGATCACCGAATGCTTTGGTCAGTGAACAGTGATTAATCTATCCCATGTAAGCGAAAGCTTACAAACCCGAACTGTCAGAACAGCGATTGATTTCCCAGGGTAAAAAAAACTCTGTTCCAACAAAAAAATTAAAAAAAAAAACACTTTAAAACATGAAATTAAGTGGGGGGCTTTGCCCCCACACCACCCATTGTAGGTGCCCCTCACACCCCCCCTACTTAAGTATACCAACTCCGAGACCACACTACAGTGCCAAAAACGGCAAACTACTGAAGCGGCCAAGCAAATTCTTTCCAAGGGAAAGAATTCGCTTAAATGCCGCTTCGATATTTTGCTGTTTCGGCATTTGCAGCTCGACCAAGACGTATTCACTAGCCTGCATCTTCAGTCAGCTGATAGGAACCCCTTTAAAACTGCAAGTTTCTACTTAACTTCAGCTTTTAATACAGTTGATTGTACCCAGCCAAACCACTCAGATATTGATCAGAAAGCAAATTCCCAGCTATGTGACTAACACTTAAAGCAGAGAGAAACCCTCTAGGCTAAGAGTTAAGTATCGAATAACAAAGAGGTGAGAACAGCAATAACCCCCTCTAACTGCAGAGTGACAGACAAACCACAATATTCAGTGAGACAATTAAATAAACTGAAAAAAAAATGTTTCAGGCATATGAGAACAGAAAGCAGTGCCAGAAAATAAATATATAAAATAATTCAGTGAGGCAAGAAAATATTTCAGTCAGGCAAAGTTAAGTTAAACAATTAAATAGAAAAATAAAATACAGTATTATCTTTAAAACTGCAAGTTTGTACTTAACTTCAGCTTTTAATACAATTGATTGTAGCCAGCCAAACTACTTAGATATTGAGCAGAAAACAAATTCCCAGCTATGTGGCTAACACTTAAAGCAGGGAGAAACCCTGTAGGCTAAGAGTTAAATATCGAATAACAAAGAGGTGAGAACAGCAATGACCCCCTCTAACTGAGGAGGGACAGACAGACCACAATATTTAGTGAAGCTATTAAATAGACAGAAAAAACAGTTTCAGGACAGATGAGAACACAAAGCAATGCCAGAAAATATATAAAATAATTCAATCCGGCAAAAAAATATTTCAGTCAGGCAAAATTAAGTTAAACAATTAAATAGACAGAAAAATAAAATACAGTACTATCTTTAAAACTGCAAGTTTTTATTTAACTTCATCTTCTAATACAGTTGATTGCAGCCAGCCATACCACTCAGATATTGAGTCACTGCATAGACAGCTGTTAATGAAACCCAGGGGAAGTGTCTATTACTCTTTATGAAATGCAAACTTGCTTAATGATATAGAAAAGAAATATAAAGTTACAGTTCACCATTTGGTAACTGTATAAAAATAAAAATGTATACAGAATATGGTGTATCCCTTACCAGGAAAGATGCCAATCGGTATTTCTAAACTATAATTGTTATACAAACTTATTCACGTTTCATGTTAACAATATATATATATATATATATATATATATATATGCTTTCAGTTTGGAAATATATCTCCCTTTATTTTCCAGTGTTAGACTATCTGCTATAAGTTCTTAGGAAAATATTAGACATCAGTCTGCAGACTATGACAAGCTTAGCCTATTAACCAGAGGTCAGAATCAAACTCTGTACTTTATATCTGTGCAGTGTAGACCTTTTTTGCCAGTAATGAATTCTGCATTTAAAATCCTATCATACTACAGTTCTTCTCTATTTTGTTGCCTTGGAAAGTATGACCAACAGATAACCATAAATAGGATGGAAAATATTTTTCCTGGATGTGTACACACGGCCCTTGTTCTTTGCCCGATCTTGATCCTACAACCACTGTTTGTTTTTTCTTGTATTTCAAACCCAAATATTCTACCATACTTTGAAACATGCTCACAATTAGTTCAATAATTTAATTAGTCCATTCACCCATTGAAATGCAATCTAAAAACATTAGAAGGGCATTTCTTAATTTGTCCTGTGCCTCTAGATTCACCGATTATATTCATAATTTTGGTTAATATGTTCATTACTACAAAAAGAAGGTGATAAGGGATACCCTTTACAGTAGCCCCAGTTAGAATGTTGAACTTGTGTGCACCATTAACTATTTTGTCCCAGCTTATAAATCTCTTGGTTTTAACTTGCTAGTAATAACACAACAATCAGCATGAAATTGAGATAACAATATCCTTGTGCTTGGGTGGCCACCATTCAATTCCGCCCCTGGAGGAAGACGTTTTCACAGGTGAATTTATACAGTTAACAAAAGTACTGTACTCCCAACAATGTGACATATGCCATTTAAGATGATTTATATCACAAATTATAGATTTGATTAAAGGTACAAATAAAGGCTATGCACTCTCTTCCATACAATTCAAACATTATTTATTTATTCATTTATTTGTTCATTTGTTTGTTTATTATTTACCAGGGTAACCCAAATGAGCAAAATTCTCTTTTTTATGCAGAGTGCTATGCAGAAGAACTCAAAAAAAATGTGAAATAAACTAGAAGCATGCTACATGGTGTGTTAGCACTATCACATACCATATTAAGTTTGCCAAATTCATAACATAACAATATACACATTGTAATAATTTAACAATAGTCTATAAAATATACAATGCCAGTACATTTTAGGCACACAGAAAATAAAACAGCATTTCTAGCGTGTGTGTATATATATATATATATATATATATATATATATATATATATATATATATATGTGTGTGTGTGTGTGTGTGTGTGTGTGTGTGTGTGTGTGTGTGTGTGTGTATATACACAACTATTACTGTACACACAAAGTTATATTTTTACAATTTAAATGAATTTAGTTGTAGAATAAATAAGTGGTACAGTAATGTAGATCTCAGCTGATATAGTAGAAGAATGACTTGTTAGTGATCGAGCTTTAATTAATTCATATAAAAATTAAATCAGTAGTTTAGATATGAGTAGGGCCTATGTAGTTAGCTGGACATATGTATATAAAAAAGAAAAATGTCAGTGTAATTGTAGAAGAAAGTAGTTAGAAAATAATTAGTGCTTTATGTGTAGTGATTGCTATAGTTGTTTTCTCAAGATAAGTGTTAGGGATAGTAATAATTTATAGTGGAGGCTGTTTAGTGTAAGTTGTCACCTGTTTGCACAGAAGCAGAAGAAAGCAGTTATTATTTATTTTAGGTTCTGTAGAAAAATATTAATGTTACTTTTAACTGTAATCTCTAAAGGAAAAGAGTTTCATAATTTAGCAGTATGTACTTTGCAGACTGAGTCTCCAAATCAGTAATACTCAGGAAAAAATACAAACATTTTGGATATAAGTATTAAAGAACAATAATAAAATAATTAACGGGAAGTAATAATAATTAGACAAAGCAGTCCTTTTGGTGAATATATTACAGAAATATTAATCTATTTTTTCTGTTTAAAGATATTAGCTATAACTGACATCCATACTCAATGGAGGTAATAGCCAACCTGGTAGCTGACAGACATGGAGCAAACTTTACCCCCATGTCCCTTCGAATCATCCCCCAAAGTATGCCTGCTGCCATTCATCATTAATTAATTCTCAAGAGAGCAGGTCATCACCGTGCTTTCCAAGGCCAAAAACACTGCATCAATAGGACCAGATAACACCCTGGGTTGCATTTTAAACAACATAAAACATGTCCTAGCACACCCACTTGGAACCCTGTTTAAACACAGTCTGCAAACTGGCTATGTTCTCGTGGAATTGAGGAAAGCAACAGTAATTCTTATGAACAAAAGGGACCATCAACTGACCCTGGGAATTATAGGGCCATAAGCTTGACTAGCCTCATCTGCAAGGCCATAGAGAGAATCATTATGGACCTTATCCTTATTAACAAAGACATAGGTAATCTCCAAACTCTAGACCCAGCACAGGTCGTATTTGCTAATGGTAGATCATGTCTGTTAAACATGGTTGACATCTTCTTGAATGTCATCAAGGCCCTGGATGATAGAAATACAATGCATACCACCTATCTTGACCTATCCAAGGCATTTGATACAATTCCCCACTCAGGTATTATAGAGAAACTCTCCCAATTGGGAAGTAACCCCTACATTACCTGATGGGTAGCCAACTGGCTCACAAACAGGACACATGCTGTCAAAGTGGGTGACTTCACCCCAGACAAAAGGCCAGTGACCAGTGACGCACTACAGGGTTCTGCACTGGGCCCCTTATTGTTCAGAAGTTATTTCTCAGAGGTCCAGACAAACTTGGACTTCCTGTGGCTCACCAAGTTCACTGATGCTTGCAAACTGGGAACAATCATTGAGTTCCCCAATCATAGGATCATAGAATCATAGGAAGTTACAAGGCTATTGGCCCTGTGGCCCTTATAAGCCTAGCTAAGAGTTTAGCCCATGTTTAGACAAGTTAGCACCCAATGCCCTTGTCCATTAGGGACAGGGGTGGAATCCCAGGGATGTGTTTTCTTTTTCCCATCCAGTTATCCAGGTTGCACTTAAAAAGGCATAAAGAGATACTCTGCTTGATGTGGAAAGGAGTCTATTCCACAGATCAGGGAGTCTTTGGGACCCAAATCTTTCCCACCAATAAGTACCATTGATGTCACAGACCAGGTTGAAGTCTCAAATGCAGGTTACTCGAGTGGAGTTTGACTTGCATATATGTAGCAGTCCCATCAATGCGGGGTCCGAGATCACCTTGTATGCCAGACAGAGGTCACCTCTGAGGAGTCTGCATGAAACTGAGTAGAGGGATAGGGCTTTTAGCCTATCTGTGTATGGCAGATTTTTGAGGTCCTGGATTCTCCTGGTGAGGAACCTCAGTGGTCTCTCCAGCTGCTGCATGTGCTTTGTGAGGTACACGCTGAATGGGACATTGTAATCAATAATGGGACTTATAAGGGAAGAATACAGGGATGTTATGACCTCCTTGTCCCTGGATGCAATACAATTACTTATGTGGTGGGCCATCTAGGAAGCTTTCAGTACAATGGAAGCAACATGGGTGGTCAAAAGTCAGGTTGTTAGCAACCTGGGTGCCCAAATCCCTCACGACTGATTGTGTGCTTTGGACATTGTTATTAATGTGATCATTTGTGGGGATGTCACTCTCCTTAAAGGAGATGATGATGCATGTTTTGATATTCAGCTTGAGGCCATGCTTCTGGCACCAGTCATTTGTTTGGGTGAGACCTTCTTGGAAAATGTCCACATCACTAGGAGAATTGATGACAGTGCCCAGCTTGCAGTCATCTGGAAACATGGTCAGCTGTATCCCACTAGTTTTGGCCTGCACCTCAGAAAAATATATCCTAAATAACAGAGACCCCAAGACCAAACCCTGGGGAACACTGTTCATTATGGGTTTAATACTTAAGGTGGCTTCCCCTATTTTTACTAGGTGGGTTATATCAGTGAGCCAGTTATCTACCCATCTTGTCACATATGGAGTGATGCTTAGTTGAGAGAGTTTATCTATTATGCTTGAGTAGGGAATAGTGTTGAAGGCTTTGGCCAGGTCAAGGTAGGTGGTGTGCACTCTCTACCCCTTGTTCATGGCTTTGGTGACTGTCTCAAAGAAGTCGACCAAATTTAACAGACATGACCTCCCCTTGATGAAGCCAAATTGTGTGGGATCGAGTGTCTGCAGGTTGTCAGTGTCCTTGCTAATGAGGTCCATGATAATCCAGTGATGTTAACATACTCCAGGCAGGGTTAAAACAGACAAACGATTGGTGTTAAAGCCATGGATTAAAGCTAAATGCAAAAAAAAAAGCATTATTACTCCATTTGGGAAAGCTGACATCCTGCTAATTACATTATAGACAGCACCCCCCCCCCCCAATTGTAGACCCAACATGATCTAGGTACTCAGGTTGATAGCAATCTGAACTTTGACCACCATGTATTTACAGTAATATGGAAATCCTTCTTTGAGGCACATCTTATAAGTAAAGGCATCACATCAAGATCTAAAGATATTATAATTCCATTATACTCAGGCCTAACAAGACCAATAATTGAGTGCAATGCTCTCTTTGGAATGTATCTCAACAGGCACTTGCAAAAATTGGAGACACCACAGAGGTTTCTCAACAAGAAATTACATGGTATACAAAACAAGTCTTATGTGGAAAGACTGAAAGCTCTGTTACTGTATTCTGTCTCTTACAGATAGCTAAGGAGTCAGCTGTGCCTGGTTTACAAGGCAGTCTCTGACCAGGTCCTGATGAAAATGCTACACATTCATAAATCAAACTGCAGGAGGGTCACTTGCTCCAGGGATCTTAGTCTCTGACATGAACAGGTCATGCTGGAACAAGTTTCCAGTTCACATGATACAAAGCCCCTCCATGACCATCATCAAATACAACCTAGATCAATGGATGAGTGACCACAAATTTACTCCAGTGGGGTGGTGCCCATGTCCCTCCTGGACAGCAGAAGTCAGTATTAACTACCATAGACCCTTACCTCTGCAAATGTCGCTCACCTAACCACTGACTGTTGCAGCAACATGAAATAAATATGTCTAGTCTTGTAAGGGCTCTAAGGCCATTGCCCTAGTAACCTCCTATGAACCTATGAACCTATGAAGTAAAAGATCTGCAGCATAAATATTTAAAATGTTAAAACATTTTGAAATATATATATATATATATATATATATATATATATATATATATATATATATATATAAATATATATATAGTTTCTTAGTTAGTTTCATGTTTAGTGAAATAAATCCAGGTCTTTTTTCAAAAGAATTCTCAAGATTTCAATGTTTTGAGCAAATTTAACTTTAATTGGATGTCCAAAGAATTAAAATATGTAGGAATAATTTTGACAACAGACATGAATGAAATAAAAATTGAAAATGATAATAAGATTACAGATTACATCAAAAATGTTATAACCAAAGTGCATTTTATTTATATATATATATATATATATATATATATATATATATATATATATATATAGTTCCCCTTCAAATGATCAAATTTCTCTAAACTTGAAAGTCGTAAACTCGAAACCAGAATTTCGAATTTAGAGAAACATGAACATATGAAAGGAACAAAAAAAAGTAACACCTTTCAAATGTTTTCGCAGGGAGCCTTTGCCTCCAAACCCTGTGCCCCCCCACCCCCCCTACTTAAATATACCTACTTTGAGATCGCACTATAGTGAAGGAAAGGGAAACCAAAACAGAAGATTTTACATTCCTCCGCTATTGTGCGGTCACGGAACATTCACATTTAAACTGCTAGGGTACAGGGGACCTGGCCACCTGCAATAAGGTAAGTTAACTTTTTATTTTTTTAAACCTAAGACTCCCATTCACAATTTCGAGTGAATGGAAGTTCGAGATTCTGGTCTCGAGATTATAAATTTCGAGCTTCCGTCCATTTGATCTTGTGAAGGGGAACTATATATATATATATATATATATATATATATATATATATATATATATATATATGTACAGGGTCTACTTCACTTGACCTAAAGCTCATTTGACTGACACCCATTTGACTGACACCCAAGTGACCTAAATTTCATTTGACTGACAACTCATTTGACTGACTCCCATTTTACTAACAGCTTGCAGTGCTGAATTTAAACATACTAACCACGGGATTCAGTATCCTTCCATGCATGACTAGCCTAATCCTGAATGGAAGCGGCCATTTAGGAGCAGGATGGCAGCATGCCATGCATATCAATGAAGGTGTGCTGCCTGAGCTCCTGAATGGACACGGAGCATGTACTAGTGCAGGGGGAGTGTCTGAGAGCAGAGCTCTCAGAATATAGATGCCCCTGCAATGAAGAATAGCAGTGTATGAATAAGAATGAGTGAGACCACTCATAGGTGTTCGCATACACCCAGCAACATCCCCCCAAGTTTAAAAGAGCAATAGTTAAAACATTAAATATAAAGAACTGTTTTTTTTTTATAAAACAGATTAAATTTAACCATAGGTGCATGGGTTTGCCCATTGCTTAGCTATGGTTAATGCAGCTTAAATGGCATAAAAGGATAAAAAACAAGATATATGCAAATAAATGAAGCAGTTCAGCAATTGTGTAGTGGGCAGAGTATTCGCCTTATGAGCAGTCATTCCTGGCTTGAGTCCCACTCCAGTGCAATCCATTTTCCCTGTCAAATCACTTTATCATCAATTTATTTTGTTGCATAACCTACGACATAACATATATTTGTGAACTGGAGTACTGCATTAAATGCATATATGAGGTGTTATTGTCATAATGTTGTAAAGTCCACAGATAATCACAAATGCCCCATACAGTATATGTACACAGGAACCAAGGATACAAATGGAAGGTAAAATGTGTAATGAATGATAAATCCATACAGTTTCCAAATCCACCACCTTCCCAAGAACCATTAGATATTATTGTCTAAATTAGTGTGACGTTAAGTGGGAGTATGCAGTAGTAAGCAAAAGTAAGCATATTTAAGCAGTAGTAAGTGGGTTTAAGTCCATTTGCATGGGGGTAAGCAATGCGCACACAGGTTAAGCAATATTGAAGCTAACACTCTGTAAGCATATTTAACCAGAGGTTAGCATTGCTTACCTTCTCACAAACCCATGCATACCCACTTACAATTGCTTATAAGTACCTTAATCACTCTGTATGAATCAGCTGCTGTTCTGGCCAGAAACAAAATAAACATCCTTTGCAAGTCTTGAACCCAGGACCATGTACCTTATAGTCACAGTAGTTAACCAGTAAGCCATCACAGCAGTACATAAGACTGAGGTATCACCAAACAGATCCTCACTATAGGAAATACAAACTGAACATGTGAAAGGAATCTATATACAGTTTTATATTGTATAACCTACTACAGGACATAAATATGTGAAATGGAGTACTGCATTAAGCCCAGATGTGAGGTGTCATTGTAATAAAGTGTTGAAATCCCCTAATAAACACAAGGACCCCATTCAGTGTACGTACACATGAATCATGGATACCAAACACATATATAACATGTAAAGAATAATAAATCAATGTCAAAATACAAATATAATGCAAATTAAATATTAAGCAATGCTAAGCATTGCACAGCCCAGCTTAGTAGGTGTAAGCAATGTGTAGGCCAGCTAACTCAGTTTGCCCATTGCCAACCTTAGGTAAGCAGGTTTGCCTATAGCTTAGCATTTTCAAAGCCATCCAATCATGGCAAAATGTGCGAAACTGGCCATATTTAAACCCAACAGGTAGGAATACATCTCGTAACTGGTTGTAGCTTCCCCTTGTAGCCACTATGTCTGGAATGGGAGAGGGTGTGCACTTTTGGGTGCAGTGCTGGGGCATCCAGGAGTCCAGAATCATGGTAGGACTCCTTGTGAAAGATCATAACCAGAAACTGCTGCAGGGTCAGTACTAGGGTTCCCAATACAAAGCTGAAGCCTGGGGCAATCTCATCCATGACGTCAGCAGTGCCACTGGCATACCCCAAACTGGTGAGAAGGTCAGGCATCACTATGCTGACCTAAAGCAGAAAAAGGGGGATCTCTTGGATCAGTGGATCCAAGAGACTAGGAGGACAGGGGATGTACCAGCCATGTGTAAGTATCAGTCCACTACCTGTTTAATAATTGCCAACTCATGTATATTATGGATAGTTATGGCTAAATATTCCTCTTAAGTCTTTCACAGTGGCAGGTGAGCGGGTTGCAAACCAGGAAGCTCATGAATGTAGACTGCAGCAGTTGTGACGCGAGGCAGGTTAGTAATACTCTTGCATGTACTGTAATAGGAAATAAATGTAAAAGTAGTAGTAAGTTAACTGCCTGTATAAAACCTGTATTGCCTGAGGCATGCACTGCGTACACCAGAAGATAGGGCAGGAAAAGTCTCATATAAGTTGTATGTAAATAAAAGCATAATAGCCTGACAAATAAGGTCTAACTGCTGGACTGCATGGGTTCACTCTGGTATCATATGGTAATGTAGAGTTGCAATCACTTAATAGTACTGTTGTAATAAGCACTGTTACCCACACTGTGCTACATAAATAAAATGTTTAGGAATGTCTGTATATGACTGTTGTAATCCCAAGAGGTCAAACAGCACAAATAATAGAGACTTAGACAGAAAACACTGAAAAGACAGACAACAAAATCCAAATAGCACACTCAACTGTGAGGCGAACTGTTGTATTTTTTGCACACACAGCCATTGTTCGAATCCTGGGAGTGGTAGTAGGCTGTATGCAGAATCATACCTCACAAGTGTACAGAAATGTCCAGAATGTCCAGTAAATCAGACCATAGCTGCTGCCTGCCCCCCTGGAAAATCAGTGGGATGATCACAGACATTTAGGCAGCAAACAAGACATACAACTGATTGTCAAACATCTATAACAACAAACCTGTCCCTCTAGCAAACCCCCAAAATAGTATGACAGTAAGTATTCAAGTATGTCCCATTTCCACCCCCATGTTGTCAAGCTGTGACCAGAGTGTGTACAGTAACAAAGTGAGACATATGTGCATAATACTAATGTGAAAACTGGTAATTTGTGTGGCAACATGCAAGTAGTGCTAACAAACATTGCTCCCACAAGTCTGTCAGATATGAACACTGTGCCTATAAATAAAAGATTGATATCCTGTACTGGTACTGTTTACTCTGGTATTATATGGCATTGTTGGTGTTGCAGTTGCTCAGAATAATAATGTATTACTCATTACTGTCACCCACACTGTATTACATAATACAGCTGTCTGGAAAATCCTGTATAAGAGTGTTGTAATTACAAGGTCAGAATGTAAAACCACAGGAGAATCATAGATAGAAATCAGACAAGAGATACACAGCAATATCTATATAGTGCACTCAACTGTGATGGACAGTGTTTTATTTTTAGCAGGCACAGCCATGGTTCAAATCCTGGAAGTGGTAGTAAGCTGCATGCAGAATCATACCCCACAAGTGTACAGAAATGTCCAGAATGTCCAATTATTCAGCCCACATCTGCTGGCTGTTACCCTGACCCCCTGCCATATCAGTGTGCTACTTTCTGACATGTAGGCAGCATTTCATGTCATATAACTGACTGTCAGACCTGTACATATTTGGAAAATGTCAAATAAAACACACCTGTCATTGTACAAGTCACTAAAAGTTTAAGAGGGTAATAGTCAGAATATGTCCTGGTTCACCTGCATGTGGGGAAGACATGCCCAGAGAGTGTGCTAAAAGAGATGGAGAGGTATGTGCATAACATCAACCTGGAATCTAGGAGTATGTGTAGAAACAGTTAGGTAGTGTTAACAAACAATACCTCCACAGGTATACCAGGTAAGAGGTGTATACTGCAGGTAAAATCAGTTCATGTATATAGTTGTCTACAGCCATACCACTGTCCAAACTGAGGCAATAGAGTAGTGTACTAATACCTGTAAGGTACAGATCACAGCACTGACTAGGAAAGTAATACAAACTACAGGAATATACTAGTTGTTAATTGACATCTTTCTCTCCCCCCACCATATCTGCAACAATAAACTAAATACACAACTCAATTGGTATGTGCTGAATTACCTCTACTGTTGGGACATATGTCCTATTGCTTGATAATTATTTAAATTTGTTTCTATGCATGTGCTATGTTGAAATACTCCCACATTGGTGGCATGCTGCCATCAATGTACCTGAATGTTGTTGTAATGACCACTATGGTCCCATATATGCATGTGTTTTGTTTGCTATGCAACTGTTCCATATCTGGTGTTTGGGTTAATGGGAATATCTATGCATGCTGTTATACCTAATCCTGGAATGTGTTGAATATTAGTAACCCACATATGCTGATAAAATTTAAATACCATAGCACGTTTGGGAAGGCTGGTCCTGGCAGACCCACCTGCCCACATCAGCTGGCTGTGGCACTGGGCACCAGCACGTCTGGGCCACAACCCGGGACCTCCTCGTCTGTTGGTCCTGCACCACCTTTGGGTGGAACCGCCTCATGGGAGGGTCTTGCCCCCTGGGAGCAGGCACAGACAGGAACCTGTCACCCATCACCAGGTCTGGGTCATGGTGCGTAGCGAGCTCCGCAGGGAGGTCGGAGATCTGCAACACCAGCTTGAGGGCCATGTGTCGCAACTAGAGGGTCAGTCTTGTCCTCCTCCTCAGCCCCCAGCACAGCCACTTTTGGGGCCGTGAAGGTGCAGTGGTAACTGCCCATGGGTGGGGACCTCAGTCCCACTGTTTCCACTAGGGGGCTCATGGGCTTCTGATTTCCCAACACCCCTCCATATCAAGATGTTTACCTCCCACGTGTCATATACCACCCCTGTATGCATCTTGATTGTCTTGTCTGTTAAACTACCCAGCCTACCTCCCCAAATATACCTACTATCCCTCCCCAACATCCCACTCTCACCTGAAAAAAAAAAGGGCGATCTGTTCCCAAAAAAGAATCTCGCCGCATACATAGCTGTCCATTTCACACACATGTCCACTGGACACATATAATCTGGTCTAACTGACTTAACAACATATTATTGATGTCCTCACCCCATTCTCAGGGGTATGAGTGTCCAAATCTACCTCCAAATTCAGTGTATATGCACAGCTGTTGCTGTAGAAGAAATGGGCAGCTATGGACCTTCCCTACACCCTTCCTGCACATCCCTAGCTATTTTCCCTACTGTATTTCCCTCTTTGTATCCCTTTTTCACCACTTTCCTATCAACCCTTTTTCATTTCTTTTAAAGAAATTAGCGTGGGGGTAAGCGGGATTAAGTACTTTTAAGCAGCAGTAAGTGGGTTTAAGCCTGTTTGCATGGGGGTAAGCAATGCCTACACAGGATAAGCAATAGAGAAACTAAATCAGTATAATACACTGTAAGCGGAAGTTAGCATTGCTTACCTGCGGCAAACCCGCTTACACCTGCTTAAAAGTGCCTTCATCACTCTGCATCCAACAGCCCTTGTTCTAGTCAGCAACAAAATAAACAGCCTTTACAAGACTCAAACCCAGAACTCTGCACACCATAGCCAAAGTGATTTACCACTAAGCGTGTCAGATATACATGACCCTGATGTTTTCACAAATATATCATCCAGCACAGTCATTCAACAGTGCAGGAAATGTATTTAAACATGTAGATGTATACATTTATTTATGTATTTATTTATTTTACATGTGTTAGCTGTGTTACTCTGACTGAGCTTTTGGCTCATTTTCAGCAGAGACCCGGGGAGAAAAGCTCCTCAGTGAATAATATGTAAGAAAGTTCAATTACAGTCAGCAAAAAATTTATTATCAGGTTACAATAGAGCATGTGTGTGTATCTATATTTCTATCTAAATATATATATATATATATATATATATATATATATGCATACATGTATAGATATGTCTACACATATATGTATATATATACATATCAATATATATATATATATATATATATATATATATATATATATATATATATATATATATATATATATATATATATATATATATATATATATATATATATAGCATATATATATATATATATATATAAATATATATATATATATATATATATATATATATATATATATATATATACATATGCTTAATTAAACCGATAATTACTAAGAAGAAGGCTTAATAAATGCATTTATAACTTCTGATGGCAAAATAAAAATAACAAATATGGAAGAAGATAAAAATGCAACCCACAGTGATTCCTTAAGCTTTTGTTCCTTCAGCTTTCGGTCCTTCTGAACTTCTTCAGAATGGATCAAATGTCAAGGGACAAGGTATACAAAAGAAAACTAAGCTCATGAATATTCAAATATAAACATATAAGCCAGTAGTAGTTATCAACAAACTGCACATTAATACATATGCATAAAGTTATGCTGGAATGAGAATGCCCTTGCAAGAGAGCTGTTTAAGTTGACACCAAGACACTGTGAATGTATGTAAATGAAATGATACCAATGTATACCACTGTATATACAACATTTACAATAAACTGTAAGGGGTCCCCTGTCAAAAATGGTTATCCTGTTAACCCACCATACCATCCTCATGCCAATACAGAATTAATGGATTTAATGAAACACAATTCTGTGGGTAGCCAATTTTTAGTAGAGGATACTGATCTGGATAACCATCAAGTGTTTTTAATACCTAACACTAGCAATAATATGTCTGTCGAATGTAAACCTCTTATTATGAAACTTGAAAGGAAATGTATGTCTTTAAAAAGGTTTAGAACTTGATATCCAATGTTTAGAAACGTGTACAGTTAGGTATTGTTCCTAAAGATTTATGTATCAATAATTTTCCTAATAGAACCAAAAGACATTCCTTTTTACATACGGAATTAAGCAAAGTTTATAATGAAGCTGGTTTGAGAGCTCTCGGAGTCATTATTATGGACAATAAGGAACAGTTACAACAGATTGGTTTAGACATTTCCTCACTTAATGAAAGCATTTGCAGTCATCCTGAATTCTGTATTCACATACCCTTATATGACTCAATACTTCCAAAGATAACTAGATACACAGCCACCCTTTTAAACAGGAAAAGAAATAAATTAAAAAGAGATCAGCAACATTATCATGCTGGTAATGCCTACCCAATCAGACTAATGATTTCTCTGAAGGGTGAAGTGTCCGTTGGTTTCAAAACCATAGTAGTTTTGAAACCAGTTACTATGAGAATAGAAGAGCAGTCCCCAACAGATTTACACAAATTAATTCTGTTGATTATGTCAGTAATAGAGGTCATGTTGGTCATGTAAGAAATATGCAGTCCCACTCTAACAAATATGCTGGGAAATATACACACACTGCGGTTGTTGGGAATTCAAATAGAGAATCTCTTTCAGGTAACAGTGAAACCAGGTTGGCTGGTAAGTATTATTCCCATTCTGTTGATAACAGGCAGAACATTGAAAACATGGTTAATGGAAGGAACAGGAACTCTTTGGTGGGTCCTATTTTGACTTACATCTCTCCTAATACACAACCAGTCTTGATATCTCATCCACCCACTAGAAATGTCACTGTTGAAACTGTAGTTAATTCACTGACACATACTAACACTTCGGTTGACACTAATTCTGCTGCCACTGTTAACACCAACACTACTACTTGGCTCTATTTGTGACATACTTCCTTCTTCATTGACTTTTTTAGATCAAAGTTTTACACCAGTCAGGGAAAACAGAGATTTAGTACCTCAAGGGGTCCCATCGACGATGAAAAGGAAAGGGAAAGGTTCAAGGTTTTCCCAGCTCCCTCCAAGACACATGATAACAATATTCAGTTGCAAATAAATACTTCTGAGAAAACACCTTTTGAATGTTTGCATTTTGAAAATGCATGTTTTATTATTGACTCAGATTGCTCTAAGGGTCTATTTATGGACAAACATTCCATGGTTTATGATGATAATTGTTCTCCCCTCTCCGCATGCACACAGGTCTCTAAAGATTCCATAGATGACAGGTCTCAGGTTGTAATTTTAGACAATATAATTGGTCAAGATACTTTCATTAATAATAATGACATTATATGCACTTCTTCCAAAAATTATGATTTAATGTCTGTATTCAATTTTTCCAATAAAAAGTTGTCTAAGGACCACCTTAATGTACTAAAGAAAGGGTTTACTTTTATACCCTCACAGAGGGCTAAGCTATCTAATGTGTTGCTTGACCTTAGGTTATACATCAGGAAATTGAATCTTAAACTACTTTTTGATGATGAGGAGGAGGATAATGTTGATGATGATACACAACTTTCACAGTCTATTAACAATTCACAGAGCAGTAGTACCTATGGCTATAGTGCTATCCTTAGGAAAAAAAAGCCTTGTTAGCCCACCTCTTAACAACACCCTATCCGCATTTCTTATAGTGTGTGAAGAAGATGTTAGAAATGCTTTAAATGTTAAATCAAAGCAAAAATGGTATAATTTAACATAAAACGAAAGGAAGGCGTTAATGGATTTATCAAATGATGTCACCTTAAGAGTGATGAAAGCTGATAAAGGGACAGGAGTAGTAGTTATGGACCATAATGCTTATGTCAAAAAAATTAATGATAAGTTAATTAATGATGACTTCTATGAGAAGGTCTCTTTGGTAACAGTCAACTCACATTTTGACCATGTTGATAAGGTGCTTAAATCCTTAAGGGAAAATCATTACATTTCGGAGGAAGAATGTACATTCATGTGGTCTGTTAATCTTTGTTTAGGGAAATTATTTGGCATCCCTAAACTTCATAAGAATTCTTCAAATCCCCCATTTATACTTATTGTCTCTAACAAGAGAACAAAAACTGAGAACATTGCTGAATATATTGACTTTGTCCTTAATCCGTTGGTACAAGCACCACCCCATTACATCAAAGACTCTTGGGACTTTTTGAACACTTTATACAATGCTGATACTGATTTTTCTAACTTTATTCTGGTTACATTTGACATTGTTGCCTTGTATACTAGTATACCCCTTGCAGATGGTGTTGAATATGTCAAGCATTACTTATGTAAATATGCTAAGTTTCCAAACAAATGGATTGATACCTTGGCCACACTGATTTCTCTTGTTTTGAATAATAAGTTTTTCCATTTTAATGGAAACATTTGCCACCAGGTCAGAGGAGTAGCCATGGAGATGAAAATGGCCCCTACGTTTGCAAATCTGGTTCTTACAGAGTGGGAGACGGACACTTTAGTTCATTTGCCTGGTTATTTTCTTATGAAATGCTACAAAAGGTTCATAGATGATATTTGTTTCTTGTGGGAAGGTAGTATGGAACAACTTAATTTGGTTGTCAACATTTTATCTGAAAGTATTGGCTTTCTCAAATTTGTAATTGGCAACCATGGTGATACAGTTTCTTTTTTTGGACATTAACATTTCTATTGACAGAGTTAACAATTGTTTTGAATCATCCATTCACAGGAAAAGTACGTTTAGAAACAACTACCTCAATTTTGATAGTTCCCATCCATTTTTCATGAAAAGAAATGTAGTAAGGAGTTAGTTCATCAGAGTGTCTAGACTCACCAGTGACAACATGGTTTATGAGAAGGAATGTGACTTTCTATCCATGTTATTCACACAAAAAAACTACCTCTCAACTTTAATCAGCTCAGTTAGGAGTCAGATCACAGGTGACAGACCCACTGAATTCAAGCCAATTGTAACACATTGGTTTACTCCAACACATAATATACACAAAGGTTTTAAGGATTCCACACACACTCTTAGTTTTTCTTTACCTATGTGTAAAGATTTGAAGGACCTTAGACTTGTCTTACTAAACAATTGGAAAATCTTACTTTGTGACCCAAACATTAGAACGAGTTTAGGCTCTGAACCTTTGTTTTTGTATAAAAGAACTAAGACCATAAAATCTTTCTTTGAAAAAAATGACAATCAATTTAATTTAACACCTTTCATTAATGTGACTAAACCTATAGGAATGCATGAATGTGGGAAATATGTTAATTGTAAATCCATTCTTAAAGGTGATACCTATACTTTTCCACATTGCAATGTCACAGTATCTTTTAGCAAAAGATTTGATTGTAATTCTAGTATGGTAGTGTATTGCGCAGTCTGCTCCACATGTTCTAATTTTTATATTGGTAAAAATGTCCGTAGATTGAGTGACAGAATAAAGGAACATTATGCTGCCATTAGGAACAGAGACCATGTCAATGCGCTTAGTAAACACAGTGCATTGTGCAGTGATTTAGCTTATAGTGCTAGAATAAATTGAAGTTTTCTTTGGGGATGCTGATTGTAAATTACAGTTACAAGAATTGACGTGGCAGTTACAATTAAAAGCAGAATTTCTTCCAGGGTTAAATGAATCTCTTAATTTGAGGTGTGCCCTTAAGTGGTTCCAGTGATGATGACAATTTTCGACAAGGGGCCCCTTACAGTTTATTGCAAATATTGTATATACAGTGGTATACATAGGTATAATTTCATTTACATACATGCACAGTGTCATGGTGTCAACTTAAACAGCTCTCTTGCAAGGGCATTCTCATTCCAGCATAACTTTATGCATATGTATTAATGTACAGTTTGGTGATAACTACTACTGGCTCATTTTTTTATATTTGAATATTCATGAGCTTAGTTTTATTTTGTATACCTTGTCCCTTGACATTTGATCCATTCAGAAGAAGTTCCGATACTGAATAAAAGGAAAGAAAGCTTAAGGAATCACTGTGGGTTGCATTTTTAACCTTCTTTCGTATTTGTTATTTTTATTCTGCCATCAGAAGTTATAAATGCATATATATCCATATATATATATATATATATATATATATATATATATATATGTGTGTGTGTGTGTGTGTGTGTGTGTGTGTGTGTGTGTGTGTGTGTATGTAGATATATATCTATAGATATAAAGGAGAACATAAATACATGTATGACCACAGGCACCGTTAATGGGGGTGAGGGGTCCCAAGCTACATACATCTTGTACATATTGATATTAACCCCCCCCCCCCACAGCCAAACATGTCTGACCTGCAATACAATACCAACTGTTGCAAGTCCCATAACCAGGACCTGACACAACATGGGCACAAGATGTTAATAGTAATCCATCCCACCTGTATAATGTCAGGCTGGTATCAGTAACATATCATACAGTACAGTCTGGCTACCATAGGGAATGTACAATGTGGAAGCAATAAACTTTCCAAAGATACATACACACACACACACACACACACATATGCAGATACATACAATGCAGATGTATATTGCAGCAGGCTCTAACTAAACTCTGTACACAATCCCTAGGGGGAAAAGACTTCAGGTGACACAATGCGATGTATCTGTTACATAACAAGGCATAACTGAAACCATCACAATCACACAAACAGAACAGTCTGCATTGCAAGAAGCAGTAGGCCAGCATTCTCCCAAGGTGAAATGTATGGTAATGTACATCAATATACCTTAAGGCAGCTTACTCCTGATATCCCTCACATGTTGTAACAGCCTAGGTTATTTATGATGCATACCCACCCATAGACTGACTTACAGGGGCATATAACACTGTTACTTTCACTGACCTCTGGACTGCAGAATGGCGCACATGTATTGTGCAGATGAAGCCCACATATATATGGACCCAACCCCACAATATGTGTGGAGGCCACAACCGCACTGGAATAATAGCAGGAATGGCAGCATGACATAATCACAGGCCACTACATAACAATCCCTAACTGCATGTCATATGGACAAAGCCTGGTATGTAGGTGGAGGATAGAGGCCGGAACACAGGCCCATATGTGAAATAGTGTTGTCATACACTAAGCAAGTTGCTGGTGTTACAGGATAGTCTGCAATATACCCTTAGTCATGAATATGAAGTCAGAAACACAAATGGATGTAGCCATGTACTGATAGCACTCAACACACACACTGCCAGTGATATATCTGACACAACACCTGTGAGGTGGACAGACAAACATAACAGGCACACCTCTGGCCATCAGTTGGATAGGCCCACAGATGAGAGCTATGCAGACAGACTGCAATCCATGTAAAGTAGTATGTACACACAAACCCTGTAACACTTTTGCTATACAATGCATACAACAACACTACACACACTCTGTCTGTAGTTCTGGAACCTTATACAAATATGTAGTTGGCCTGAGTCTGCAGGTTCTCTTGTAAGAGGTATTGATACCTGCTGTCTGTAACACTGCTGCCCATACACAGGAAGGATGTCCACCATACAGGAAAGGTAAAGGGACCACGCCCACATGATGTAGGGATTTATAGTAGTGGGTTGCCATGACAGTGGTAATTGGATGTACTACACAGCATGTTGCATGCAGGTAGCAAGTGGAGGATACTGGTTGGAGCAGAGGCCATCACCTGATCATGTGCATCACCTATAAAAGCCATGCTGCAATCTATTCAAAGCAGCTCAATCCCTTTACTGGAGAGAGTGAGCGAAAGTGAAAGTGAAACAAAAACAAATAAACAACCAAGCAAACTAAGAAAGAAATCAGGCTAAAGGCCAAGCCACGGGAGAAAAAAAATCCTTACAAGGAAACTATCAGGAACAGACCTCATTCCCACAACAAGTATGTGAAGTATATATGCATGAAATTGACTGTAGTACTTGGTCCATAATAATGGGATAGATGATGTGGAATGATTTATATGTGCCATCAGGTATTGTTGTAATGAAGTCCAGCTGAACAACTGCTATGGACAATAGAGCCTGTCCCTGTGGGTAGTGGGTCATACCTGTCAACTGTGCAGAGCAGCACTGACTGACAAGATGTAAGACATCATAGTGCGTGTTGTGTAATGGAAAGCATGCATATTATTGTGGCCAATAGCTAGTGGTGGAAGTAATGTCATAATGATGGACATATGGGTTCCAGAGCCCACCACTTGCTGGACGCTCAAGTTAACATGGAATGTGGCATGTTGAAATGCCATAGGTGTGTAATAGTCTTACATGCAATCTGTCCCTATATTTACCTCCCTAATGTTAGTCTGTGTCCATATGTGGCACCTCTCCGTATTGTATCAAGGCAGAACAGTGCAGCTGTGCAGGAAGGAGGGTTAGAGATTGTGGACCTGATGTCTGAATGTACCCCATATATATAGGTACGCAGTGGTGGCTGGTGACTTCAAATCAAAGGGGGGCTGCAGGAGACAGCTGAACGGGTGGGGTCAATGGGAAGGGGTGTGGCCAACTAGAAAGGGGGGGAGCTATGCTCAAAACCACAAAAAACTAACTAAATACACTGCCGTGGGTGCCAAACCGTCATTATGAGAGTCCAATCAAGACAAAATGAAGTGTAGAAGAATAAAAATATTTCAATGCATTGGCTGCATGACAGCTTACTTAATATCTAGATGGAAACAAAAAGGTTGTGAGGCATGAAAAAATAAATTACTTTTTTTAAATACATTAATGGAATGCCAGTCAAAATCAAGTATAAGAAAAACAAGCAGCACTCAACTCAAACCACTTCTTGCACTGCAGTTCTAATTATAATTTATATTCAGCTTTATTAAAGTACCAAGTAACATGCTGAAAGTAGAAATCTCTGATGCCCCCACTTGTAAAAATGTTCCTTATCCAAAAAAAGACCTGCTGCCTGACAACTATCTACTTGTTTCATGGGGAAAACATGATCAAAGTAAAAAATGAAAAGCAAACAAGAAATAAGCTCAAGATACATTGCTTACAAGGATTACTGTACAGGTTATGGACCACACGATTGGCATTCTGTTTAGTTTACGGTTAAAGCCTGCAGAGATGACTAGAAGTCTCCAAATGTAATGAGCTTCTTAAAATAATGTAATCCTGTCCTTTATTACAAATACTGTCATATGCATTTCAATACCCAAGGCTTATACATTATCTAGTTAAGTATTCTCTACATGGCAACAACAGAAAGGCTTTCAATGTTGGCAATTCTTTAACAGTATGCTTATTAAAGCTTACTTGCATCTTACAATCTCAGCCAAGCTTAACTGATGGTCATTAAAGTATTGCTACTTAAACACAGAGCAACAGGCACTTTGAGTAATAAGCATAAATCAACAGTACAAAAATATGACAGAAACCAGACCATTCTGCAAAAATCAAGGACAAAAAGCCACTCCTGTACTTGTGTCTACCTTGGATGGGGGGATACCCTGCACATTTACACTGCATAACTACTCCTTGCCTTGCTTCGACACATCCAGAGTCACTACATGGGGGAGTGGGGTGCAACAAGTATGTCACAATTTGAAATGTCTCTGGCTGACTGTGATGACCCTAACACATTTGTCATACCTCTCAACCTCAGATCAAGAAATCTGGACAAAGCCATACAAAGAAGTGGGACAAAGGCCCAAAAACAAGGACAATTTTTTAAAACTATTGCTCTTATAAACTTAGAAAGATAATAGAATAGGTCTTGCATTAGTATGAATTTTCTGAATGGTATGAAATCTGAAACTCAAATATCTGTCATTATTTTCTAACTTCAGTCTTTAATGATTTGTCACTAATTTGCCAAATAAAAACACAATTTTATGAAAAATGGTCCAAAAATGTGATGTAAAAATATAAAATAGCCACACAATACAGCTGGGAACCTGTCAAAGAAGGGACACTTTAATATTAGTACTGCTAACTTGAGCAGCTGACAAAATAAAAGAATCTACATGCATTTCTGAAATAAAAGTAATCTATAACTATGATTACAGTTATTTCTTAATTGTAAACTCTCCATGTTTTCTTTCAAAATTGCTATTTTGCGGAGGGATTATTAGGGGAAGAGCAACATTTTGAGCCAAAATCAGGGACAGTTGAGAGGCTTGGTTATGCCTAATTCTATAAAGTAATTTGCATGTATGTACCTCTCAACCTGTTAATGCAGTAAATCTGGACAAGGCCAAATATATTGGGGGAACATATAAACAGTACTAAAAATTGCTCTTGTATAAACTGAGACAGTTGACAGAACAACAAGTCTTACTTTAGCATGCATTGGTTATGAAGTCTGAAACTCAGTGTGTCATTATTTAGTAACTTAATTCCTAAATGATTTGCCACAAATTTTATGAGGAACAAACCAAAAATAAGAAGCAAAAATCTATTCATTCTTTGAAAATCTGGACAGTTGGGAGGTATAGTTCAGCTGGGGCTGTTTGCCACCCTTCCCCCTCACAAAATCATGGTCAAATGGAGCCTCCTGCTGCTGCCATTCTAATGATCCCATTACTTGGCTATTTCACTCCATTTACCATAAACACTAATGCGCATACTGATTTACTTCTATGATGATTTGGACTTCATTTGAAAGTTTTATTTTGCATTTTACAGCACAAACACCAAGCCATCTGCTAAACAAACTTAGCATTAAAACTTCTCTGCTTTTGAAACTCACATTCATTGAAACAGCATTGAAACCCACATTCAAAGAAAATACATTTTACCAGTGGCAAATAAAGATTAATTCTGGGCTGTTTTCAAATCATAGGCCCCTTGCATATGAAACATACATATGCTCTTTGATACACCTTCCTATTGTTTTGAACATTTTTCCAGTAAACAATGAAACAAAATGCATGCACCAATAATGACAAAACTGCCCAATTCAGAACATTTCCTTCATCAAAGTCTACTCAAACTTCTACAGTCCACCATTATCAGTAAATATGCACAATTCTACAGTCCACCATTATCAGTAAATATGCACAATCTCTGAAGTAAAAAAGTAATCTAAATAATTCCACATTAAATAAATCTGTAACTAATGAAGAGGTTGCTGCTAGCAAAAACCTTTATATTTCATGGTTTCATCGAAGTGTCTGATGCCCCTGAGGAATAAATTGCCTATATTACATTAAAAATTATAAGCTAGTAATACTGCAATAGGAAATGGATGGCAAACAAGATAACAGGCTCATAGTTAGTATCAACTTTTTCAGTACAGCAGCATTCACCCCTTGTGGGAGTAGAACCAACAACCTTCTGCATCAAAAGCAAGTACAAAACTGGTTGTGCTATTAACATTGCGAGCTGATTTTCCATAAGCAGCACTAAACATCTCTTCCCCTGCAGCTCTCAGCTCCTTGTAAAATCTATTCAATACTCAACTGCATCTCAACTTTGCAGCACAAGAAATCTGGAAAAAGACAAATTTATTGGGGGGGGGGGGCTGAAAAGGCCAAAATCCAGGGACACATTAAACATTGCTTGCATAATCTTGGAAAGTTGTAGAAAATGCTGTGTTACCACCATACATTTTACTGCCAAGGTCCCTGTGCAAAAGTGTCAGAGCAACATACCACTATGCCAAATCACCTGCTTTGTGAAAGAAAAATGCTGTGCTACCGCCATACATTTTACTGCCAAGGTCCCTGTGCAAAACAATCAGAGCAACATACCACTATGCCATATCAGCTGCTTTGTGAAAGAGAGGAAGACTGAAACTTAAATGGCTATCATTTAATGAATTCAGTTCTCACCATAGCTGTAAACCTCTTAGCACAAAACACCTGGACAAACCCAGTAATGAGGGAATACAGCCCTCAGACATATTCAATGAATTCAGTTCTTGCCATAGTTGTCAACCTTAGCACAAAAAAAACTGGACAAAGCCAATAATGGGGCAATACAGTCCCAAAAATAAGGACAAATGTCAAATATTCATCTTATAAACTTAGAAAATTGGTAGAATAAAAGGTTGTGTTGCTAGAATAAAAGGTCGTGTTACTATGTATTTTCTGAAGAATATGAAGTCTGAAATTCAAATGCCTGCCAATTTTATTTAACATTTGTTAATCAGGACAATCTGAGTTGGAACAAAAAAACAATTTTCAGCAGAGGCCCAGGAAGAAATAATGCAGACATGTCTTTATAACATGGGAGGACACAAAAGCAAACCCACACAAACACAGGGAGAAGATGCAGACCCCACACAGAAGGCACCCCAGCCAAGAATCAAACCCAAGACCCTGCAGCCGTAAAGCAACAATACTACCACTGCATCATCAAATATTAAGCATTGCAACATTTAGCAACCACAGATATTATGAGGAACAGATCAGATCAAATAGGAGGCAAAAATCTGCAATTTTTTTACAAATGGTGGTGGGTAGGGAATTTAGGTCCTTAACACCTGCATACAAGGTACAGGGTTCAAGCCTGAGTATCTCTACCCAACACAACACCATTTGTTCTCTAGCCACCAGTATATAGTAATTGGTGCATTTTACACACACACACACACAGTCCCTACTTCTGTCTCTTTCTTTCACACACACACACACACACACACACACACACACACACACACACACACACACACACACACACCTTACCCATCTCAGGAGGGTAATACACCTCAAAATATATTCATTTGCATGACTTTTGTTTTCGAACTGCATGAGATCTGTAATATTTCAGAAAATATTTTTATAAATACTAGCCACTTTTAGTTTCAATGTAATCCTTGAAAAATACCCAAATATAGCTCTCTATCAGAAGAGTGAGACCTTATTTTGTGAGTTCAAATGCTTTGTAAATAAATATGTATTTCCAAAGCAGCCACATATACACAGATGCACAAATTCTAGGTTAAAATAAAGTCAGGTTATAAGGATATAAAAACTTTAGAACAACATCTTGCCAGAAAGCTATGAGGGTAGCTGCATATGTACAAAACAAACATATAAATAACTACTTAAACAAAGAAACTACAAGGCACCAGAGAAAAACAGCCCTAATAGATAATCTGTGAGACAAAGAAGGGTGACATGTTTTGAGTAAACATCTTGGCTCTAAACCAAAGCTGTCAGCAGCTCAACAAAGGCTGCTTGTTGCTTCACTCACTGCAGCAGCTATGCCACCAGATGACACTGTCACATGGTTTTCATGACTATCCAATTAATTTCACATTTCTTGGGTTGTGTGGTGCCCCACACTTGCTGCATTCTGTTCCTGAGTATATGTATTTATGAATGCCATGAAAGTATCACTTTTAAATGAATTGCAGAGGTAGAAAATAAAGGTAGTTAGCTACATTCCCATATCCCCATTAATACTTTGCCAGCCAGCTAGTTTTTCTTTTAAATTGATCTAATCAGGCTTAAATTCCAACACTTTCAGCTATGATTGATTCTTCTTCTTTTTGCTCCTTTTTGGGACATTTTATTTCCCCTTTCAAATTTGCAAATGCCTATATCAACATAATGGAAGGGATATTAACAATTAACATACTTACATCTATTCTGCACCCGTCCTTCACTCTGTACTTTCTTCTTCTTCTTTCTTCTTCTTCCTTCTTCTTTCTTCTGCTCTTCTTCCGCTGTCCAAATAAATCCACCAAAAACAAAAACGATTCCGAAACAGAAATGAAAAAAATAGAATGATGATCATCACAAATAATTAAAGCTGCTCGATTCCTAAGCCAAACTGAACTAACTGATTCTCGCTCTCTTCCCAGCACATAAAGCCGGAAGAGGCGACAACCAAACAGGAGCATTTAGGGTTAAGCCCAGCAGGCACGTCATGACTGACGGGCCTACGGACGACGCAGTCTGAGCCCCTTCCAAGTCTATGCGGTTTGGACCTGCTGCCGCATAGACTCCTGGGCATCACGATGATGCCTTTTGTGCTCCTCCGGGCTGCAAAGAAAACAAAAAAAAAAAGCTGTTTACAACCGGCGGGTAAGGTGCGCAATCGCATCAAGCATACTCGAGTCATGGGACTCGAAATTTAAACTAAAAAAAAAATATTTCTTTTTTTTTTTTTACAGTAAATTAAAAATTATAAACAAGACCAAAACAACTGAGGGGGCTGCAGACCGGCAGTCCGATGCCACGAGCCACCCCTGTAGGTACGTATATGTGTATATGTGTATATGTGTGTGTGTGTGTGTGTGTGTGTGTGTGTGTGTGTGTGTGTGTGTGTGTGTGTGTGTGTGTGTATAGATATATATATATATATATATATATATATATATATATATATATATATATATATATATATACATATACATATATATACATATATAAGCACATATATACAACATAATATATATCTACACATACATGTATATAAATACATGTCCCCTATATGTCCATCACAGTGCTGCATGCTATGTGTGAGGGAACATCACACATATCACTACACGGACACACACACACACACACACACACACACACACATATATATATATATATATATATATATATATATATATATGTATACAGCTGTAAGTATGTGAAACATGGATGGTTATATCATCTTGTTGGGACCACATTGCCCTTGTCTGTGAAGGTATGAATGTGAATTTGAGGAAGGATAGCAGGTATATATGTGGTGGTGGTTGGGTTGGTAGATAGAGAGGATAGCCTACAAGGGTGGTATATGAAACATGTGGTGGGTAAATACCCTGGATGGTGGGCGTGGATGCCCCATGAGCCCCCATATATAAACAATGGGAACAAGGCCCCCACGCATTGCTAGTCACAACAGCAGCTTTATGGCCCTGAAGGTGCCTGGCTGGGGAGGCTGAGCAGGAGGAGCATGTGGACCCTGTGATTGTGTACTGTGGGCCTCAAGGTGCTGTAGCACATCCTGCAAGTCTCTGTGGAGCTCCCTATGCAACAGACCCTGGACCTGACCTTGGGTGACAGGATTATGTCTGTGTGTACCCCTGGGGGGGACACCATCCCCTGAGGTAGTTCCACCTGAAGGTTGTGCTGGATCAGTAGATGAGGAGGCCCCAGGGTGGGTCCCACATGTGATGTGGCCTGGTAACATGGCCAGATGAGGTGGGAGAGGTGGTTCTGTTGGCAACTCTTCCCTAAGCATGTTACTGTGTCACTGTTATAAAACATATGTGGGTAGTAATAGTCCACACACTCCTGGATCATGTCCAACAGCATGCATAGATATCCCCAATAACACATAATGACAGATGTGCAGCAATCACACAGCAAACAGATCATATACATATATGGAACCATAGTGGCCCTTACAATGGCATGCAGGTGACATTGTCCATAACAGGCCAGCAATGTTAGTGTCCCCAAAGGGAACATGGCTACAAACACATAGCACAATGCATGGTACAATACAATTTATGTCCCAATGGTTGGTAAGCTGGAGCCATGCCTATTGAGTTGTGTGAACCATTTGTTGTCGCAGATATGGTGGGGGGGGGCAGAGATGTGTATTAAGAACTATAGTAACCTTGCTGTATGAGTTGCTCAGAACTGTTTCCATCTTTATGTCTTTCAGGTAAGATGTCCCATGGCCGGTTACAGGTGTATTTAGTGGATGAAAATTAGGTCATTGTGAACCACCTGGTACAGCACTACCAGGTGCTCTTTGGCAGGACAGCCCATGAGCAGCAGGAGAGGACCACCCTGTGGAATGATCTAGTCCACAGGGTCAATGATGTCAGCCTGCATAACCGCAGTTATGAGAAGGTCCGGCATCACTGCAGTGACCTGTGTTGCAATGCCCATTGTCATGCTGCTGCAGTCTGGGGGGATGACCTCACAACGGGGGGGGTCATGCCATCCATCCCCCCGACACATGTTGAGGAGCTCCTCGCCAACCTTGTGGCACCTGCTCCCTGCACATGCAACAACTTGTGGAGACCATAGTGGAGGTGGGTGCTAGCCACTCACCAGTTGAGGAGCATGCAGGTAAGGCCACAGGGCACATCAGTAGACAACTGTTATGTATTCATCCACATCTGTACAGGCAGAATATGCATATGTGTGATGTTTTATATATAAATATATATATATATATATATATATATATATATATATATATATGTGTGTGTGTGTGTGTGTGTGTATATATATATAATCTGTTGCTGTATACTAGTAAACAGATGTGCATAAACTGTAGTATTGTGGACTTGTACTGTTGATGTACTGTAATGCTGCACCCACCCTGTAGCAATGCACAGCTGTGACTACTGACATCACATCTCTCACACACCTATGTAGGTCCCTTTGGTATACCACCAAGGCAGCAGCTTGTAGCTTGCCAATACAGTGGTCACGTAATAGCTATGGTATATTCCATGCACACATCTAACACACCAACCCATAATGCATGCCGTACATGTTCATGTATTGTTGCTGTTAACTGCACTGCATCACAGTGGTGACCATGATGATGTATTTGAAGGGTATGTCAGACACTTGCAGTATAACTAACATCCTGTCATTGTGAAATGTGTGCACAGGGATGAACATAATGGTGGGACACATGGCCTGGACATGTGTGAAACATAACCCTTATACAGTGCTACAACAGTGTATATACCAGGATTACAATGGCAAATGTTACAGATCTACACTATGGCATATCATAATACTGTGGTCCATAAGCCTTAACACCTGCGATGTGGTCCCAACATGAGCAATAAGTGTGTAATATGGAATCGTAGGCTAGGGCAGCAAATATGGGGAATACATACCTTCACAAACACTGGAAGCATATGTGTGCACACACTCCAGATAAAATATAGTGGAGGCAGCTGTTGAGGTACTGACTGCATGCATTTGTCATGGAAATGCACCTTTCAGCAAGTACATGTCCCCAATGTCACACCACGTATTGGTCTGCTGTCCAAGACATTTAGCCATCAAATGTGCACGCTTACCTGCAACAGAGGCAGACGTGGCTTGCATACATCTTACATGACATGGAGTGGGCCCCACACCCAACAGGTAGTACCCAAGATCTGAACATGTAGCCATACCCCACCATTGCATATGCCATGCCAAACGATGCAGACAGTCATGTATGTGGCAAGATGTATGGGACAGGAATGATGTAGGAAATAAACAGATGGCCATCCAAGACAAGTTATGTCACATGTAGCAAACTGGTCATGCAGGCTGCCCAGTAACATGCCACAACATTGGGGGGGTTGCTGGAATGTCCAGCAAATACTGGCTGTGCAGTACCCGTGCCATCATTTGCCTAGACTCTGCAGGCATGTGGCCTGTGGGTTAGAGTAATCAGATGTGACAGTTGTACCACAGGAAAAATCAGCCAGGTCTCTCTACAGGTAGTGTATGCATAACAGAAGAGGTTCCTAACAGTCATGCATTGCAATGTGTACTGGTGTACCATGACCACATTGGAAACCTACAGACAGTATCATGTAAGATACAGGTGCTGCACAACTAATGCCTCTCCCCACCTCAGGACCACCGTCCCCATCTGTACTGTGCCAGTGCCAGTGTACATCTGTATGTTTGCCGGTAATTAGCTAGGACTAGGCTGTTGCATGTGGTGTTCAGTGTTTGGGACACTGCAAACTGACACACATGTGTAGGCCATAGTTGTCAAGCTACTGCAAAAAGGCTGAAGGTGGGGAGGGGGTGTCATCATGACACACCAGTGCACTGCAGCAGGGATCCTAAGGCTGCTATGAATAGCTGTATCTGCACAGAGTCAGGTTCAGGAACTGTGGAAGATGTAACCTTGACTCCACAGCAATACTGAAAGCAGTGTGTGAATTCCAAGGGATGTGCACATGAGTTAACGTTTGCAATCATGCATTGTTAGGGGACATGTGTAGGGCAGACTGATCATATACTGGCAAATGCAGATGGCCCCATGCTAGTATACCCCTGCCAGGAATAGTGACTGCTGTAGTACACTTAACAATAGGTGCAACAGACCATCATGATAAGGGCGTGCACACATATGCAGCCACAAAGTGCATGCATCGCAGTCAGCATCTGCACACCTAACACATTTGTTAGACACTGCAGCTGCATGTACAGAACATATGTTGCATATCAGGCTCATGTAATGTTAACATATGTGGTGATGTGGTCCAATGGCATATCAAGGAAGAGTGCATCATATCAATAAGGGTGTGTACACTCCCCATAGCCATGGTAAGGTTTGACAGTTGTCAGTGTAATAGTATCGTGTTGGTCATACATGCACCTCTTTTGTTGAGATCTGTAAATCAGACATCAGGCATTCACAAATGACATCTGTCCACATATCATCCCAGGTAAGTGTTGGACAAACACATAGGGGCTGTGAGCATTAGAGCAGACATGCCCGACACTGTAATACACATTCAGCAATGGTTTGTACACCTGTGAGGTATGGTGCACAGTACATGGCAGGGTGCAGAACAGGTGCACAGCAATACTGTGTACAAGGGTGTAGTGTTTATCAGGGGAAGGGGCATCACCTACAAATACAGCCCATGCATCACACACATGTATACTGTTGCTAGCGTGGATTGACTATAGCTGTACTGCATGCCGTTGAGTACCATATGTTATACATGTTGACAGATGGGTAATGAGAGGTCTGTGTGTACTGTCTTTGTGCATACTCACCTGTAGGTGTGTGCGTGTGTGTATGGGTGGGGTTATTTTGTCTGTAAGTGCAATCTGCTGGAATGGAGAGAGGTTGATGCATGTAGGATGTGTGTGTGCATGTGTGTGTGTTTGTGTGGGTGTCCATATATGCACATGTGTGATTGTGGGGTTGTTCATACGTCAGTACTTCCCTTTGGAATCATGCAGTAGATGGACATGGACTGACACATGAGACACCAGGAATACTTGTCTGATATGTAATCAGAGGACAGTTGATAGTATAATAAGGTCTGTAGCATGGAACATGCATTGAGATGGAAACTAGACACCAAGTATACCCTTAAAATTGCAATCAGCAGAAAGGTGAATGACTTCCCACGTATGGAGCACTACAGATGCATTGGGGAATTACTAGACAACACCAGGGAGTGTATCCATATATTACTGCTGTCCACATAATAAGTTGATTGAGCAGCAGATCTGGCATGTACTGAGCAATAGTTACAGATGACACTCCAGTGTCTGACATTATGGAGTGAACATAGTAGCCCCTAACATATGGAAGCCATGCTCACAATGTCTGGACATACCCAGGGTGAACACTGGATGACAGCAGTGAGGCCTTGTAAAACCTATTCCACTCAAATCAAGGAGGTAATGGAGTAACAGCTCTTGTGTTGTGATCACTTGTCTAGGCATTTAAAGGAATTATACATTAATGAGTGGTATTAATGAGTGTATGTTACCAAGTGTGATGCAGGATGGGGAACTTATGTGAATAAACATGGGACTGTCTGTAAACTCAGGGACAGGTAAGTATTATGGTGGAATTTCATGGTGTGTGTGTGTGTGTGTGTGTGTGTGTGTGTGTGTGTGTGTGTGTGTGTGTGTGTGTGTGTGTGTCTACTGTTATGCAATGGTGAACAGGTCTTAAAGTGTGTTTCTTGTTTTCCCCCATAGGTGCCGAGGTGGGTCAGGTTCCCTCCTTCATGGAATCTGATGTTGGTGTCCATACAGACACCGAAGATGATAATAGAACTGTTGAGGCACAGGCGGGGTTGTCAGAAGCAAAAACTGCATCATTGTTTGACATCCCCCTGTTAGCCACTCCATATCTGCACACAGTCACAGTGCCCATAGATACCTCATCACCAGTAGCCATAGCAGAGGGACAGTTGGCGGTTGGTGGCAGTGCACAGGAGAGTATTGTAACTATGCCTGCTGTGTCTGGACACAGCAGGCATAGCCGGATGTCCAGCAGGGCACCACATAGGCAGATGTACCGGGGTGCTCATGGGAGGGCCGCTGGTCATCATGCCCCTGGCAGACGTGCCACAACTGGTACCACCAGGCGCATGTTTCAGACTGTCATGGGGGCGCAGGCATGTATGGATCTGTACACCAGACAGGGCCTGAGGCTGCAGAGGGCTGTTCTCTTATCTGTAAGTGACAACTTCCATGAACTTGCAGGTGCCCTCCATGATTATACTGAGGTCATGGATAGATGGTTGGGAGAGATGGTGGGCCTCATCGACTGTAGATTGTCCGTGCTTGAACATGTGGTGGGAGTAGCCGCATGGACGTAGGCCAGCAACACCAAGAGCTGACGGTCTACGTGGATGTGCAAGGACACCAAAATGCTCCCATAGTGGCAGTACCAGCCCCAGCACTGCAGGGGGGGCACTGTTCACACCTCACCACAGCAGGCCATGTGCACACAGCCCTGGCCAGTCCCAGGAGGGACCTGGTTGCAGCGGACATTTGTCATCATCAGGGGAGAGTACCACATTGAGGCCTGTGCCTGGATGTGCCCATAGGACCCCTGGCAGGCACAGTCTGGATGTCCATGGCCAGAGGCAGTGAACTGCACACCCTGCCAGGTATGGTCTTCAGCTGTCCAAGAAACACCTGTATAGGGCAGCCACATGGCAGAACTGTGTGCATGCATACCCACACACTATACAAACACACATAGGGCAACCCCATACCTACACACACCACATCACCACACCCATATCAGCTAATCACACCCCTCACCCACACACATGGTGTCAATCGTATGGCCTACCCTCTGTCTCTGGCAAACCAACAACACACCCTGTGCATATGATGATACTTGTGCCACATCCCTGTCATCCATAACATCACTGCAGGGGGCAGGCTAATATGGTTCTGATGTACACAGTGACTGTACTACAGTGTACCAATGTACTGCTGTGTAACATGTTGTCAGCAGTAATGTTTAATGCTTACATGTCAGGTAGTGTAGCTGTCCAGCCATGATGCATTATAGCTGTTAGTAACACTGAGTGATTGTGGTCACCATAATGTTATCCATTTGTGTTGTAGGTGTACGTGTCAGCAGGAGGATGGTCTGCAGTCATATTCCACAAGGGGTATAGCACTGTGGTGACACCATGACTGTGACATATCCTGGGTACAGTTGAACATGTCACAGGTCTTTATAACAGTTACTGCTTGTGTCACATGGACATGTGATCCCCTGGGACATGTATACTCAGAAACCTGATGTAGAGCCATCCACATACACACACACTCTTACTTGGCAACACTGGGACTAGACCCCTACCTAGGTATGCAGTGCTACTGATGTGTGTGGCTTTCATTGCACACACCACACACCGTTTAGGATGAGGTGTATTCCCGGTTACATGTTACATGCAGAACATCCCCAGACATGTACAGTATGGTAATGGAGGATGTAATGGTTGTATATGGACAATACATAGTGTGACATACCACCATATACACATTAACAAACACATAACAGGCAGACACACATCCAAGAGACCAGGGCCTATCGGTGCTAACATGTCAGTGTGTCCAGTGTGTTACAGGTAGGCTACACACATCCCATGCATAACTAGGCTGGATTGTGTTCATACGTTCATAGGTTCATAGGTAGGTACAAGGCTATTGGCCTTAGGGCCTATATAAGCCTAGCCAAAAAATGTACTCTGGCTTTCGCCACCCAAGAAAATTATTTTCATGTGCCCCTGTCGAGCAGAGCCACAGAAGTGATCCCTGGGGTGAATTTCCCATTTCCCATCCAATCATCAATATTTTTCTTGAAGAGTGCTAATGAGGAGCTCTGTTTGACATAGATAGGTAGTCTGTTCCAGAGTATGGGAAGTCTCTGGGACAGGAATCTATCCCTCCAGCATGTTCTGTTTATTGTGGTGACAAGGTTTAGGTCCTTAGAGCGTGTAGCTCGGAGGAGTTGGGATTTCTTTAAGTGGAGCATGTCCAACAGCTCTAGGTTTGACATAGCTTTGTATGTTAGGCAGAGACCTGTTATCAGTTACTTGTATGGTTGATCATGACAGTGGTCACCATACAGTGGTACATGGGACATGTACAAAAGGTACCATGGTGTAATGACAGTGTACACAGCACCCACACCCCACTGTGGATATTGTACACATTGAAACCCATGATAACACTCTGCCATATCCACCATCACACATTGCCCATGACTGTGATACAATCCATTGTCCATCCAACAGTGGTACTACACGGATATGCATCTAATGCACATGCCACAGGCATAGTAGGGTGATGCATTGTCATGCCTCACTTATGGGCAGCAACATCACTATTCTTAATACTGTGTGGCAATGCATATTGTAATAGGAGCATGTGGCCTTGGAATGCTGTACCCTACAGATATACACACATGCACACAAACACACACTTGCCAGAATTCAGTGGGTATCCCATGCATATCAACCCATTTGTATAACACTATTGTGCTAGTTCTGCAAGGCTCAGGTAGCTGTTAGGGAGAAGAGCATAACAGGGTATGTGTAATGTCCAGTACAGGAGCAGCCACACCTAACTATGGCAATGGGTGTTGCGGTGGGTGTGAAGGCCCTCATGGTATTCCCAGCTACAGGTGTACTAACACACAGACACTGATATCCCCAGTAATTCACATGTACACATGTGTCAGTACTGGGGTGCATTGCTGCAGGTGGTCATAGGTGTATACCTGGCTATTGTCCATGGAGAGGTGGAAAATGTAGGGGATGTGTATACAGTGGTATCATGCTACCTGCCATGTGCCAACAGGCAATCTATTGACAGACACTACTGTGGTGACCCTCAGGGTGAGAGTGACATGCATCATCCAATTCTCTGGATGCCTCCTGCAAATGGCCACTGAGGTGATCCAGTTGACATGTATGCAGCATGTATTACAACACATGGTCAGTGTCTGTGATAGAGACCTGTACCCAAGCATGTTCTATTGACTGTGATAGTGTAGTGGAGGTACCCATGGCATGAGGTGCATACAGGGTATAGTATCCTATCTGTCCCACGTATAACACAGCTGGGCAGACATGTCAGGGTCAGTCAAGCATGGGTTGCCTGTACATATCCAAGCTGGATACCTGCCATCTGCACATCTGTACAGGAACTGACATACATCATCTTGCCAGCTAGCTATGCAGTAGGATGAATGTGTTAACAGATAGAAGTCTGACACAAATATGTATGTCATTACTACATACTGGAAGCCCTCACTGACATGTGCTCTACAGACAGTAGTCTACAATTACTTTCCACATGTCAGATCATTATCCAGTAGGGGATATATACTGTGACACAGCTCACACACCAGGAACACGACAGTGAGGTCTCAGAGTCCAGCTATGCATGCAGGGGTGCTTGTTGCCAGTACTACATTTAGCAATCTACTCTTGCCTGGGAAAACACTGTCAACAGTAGTAACGGCATGATAGCCTACATGCCAGTGTGATGGCACCTAACATGGGTTACTACCCTTGTATGTAACACATTCACATGGATAAGAGTGCTGTACAGGTCTTATATATCTGAATGTCCCAGACATGACACCTACACCCCTTGCTACTGTAATGAAGGCATACAGATGCATGTTTTGTACATGGCATTACATACACTTATTAGAGATGTCATTACCCTGCTATGTTGTCAGACCAGGATGTGAGCACTGGTTACCAGGGCTGAGCCATGCTTACCCTGTGTCAACATTGCTGCAATATAATAGCAAAGCACATTTGCTCACTGGTAAGCAAAGCCTACATGGTGTAAGCCCCCATATGTTTAACCATACATAGGCACCGCTTAGCTTCACACAATCCCGAGCAAACACGCTTAAAGCTGTTCAAAAGTGCCTTAACCACTCTCCATCCAGCAGCTCTTCTTCTGCCCAGCAACAAAACAAACTGACCTTGCAGGTCTAGAACCCAGGATCCTGTACACTATAGTCACAGCAGTTAACCACTACACCATGACAGCTGTGAAGACAGTAGATGTTTTTCCAATATATCTGTCAGTACACATATTGAATAGCATTGAACAATTGCTTACTTCCACAATGGTTTAGTACTTGTTAGTGATATTACTGTTGCATCACATATGTTGTTATATCTAAATATTCACATATCAGATACATATGGTGCGATACATCCGGGAAGGTATACACAACAGTAATGTTTACACATGACAAGGATATGGATATATACATATACATATGTAGATATATGTCTACATGTACATACACTTATATATTCATATATATGCATTTATACACATCTATATAGTGCACCATATATATGTTCATTTATAGATCTCTCTGTATATATATATATATATATATATATATATATATATATATATATATATATATATATATGGGTTCCCTTCAGAAGCTCAAAATACTGAAATGTCAAATTTCAGTATTTCGAGCCCAAGAAGCCGAATCCACATAATAGCGAAAGTTTAGAAGAGTGAAATTCCAAACCTCGAATACCGGAAGTTTTGAATTTCATGCTTCTAAAATTCTGCTATGGTCATGTATTCAGGTAAGTGTGTGTGTGTGTTTGGTAGGGGCTGTGGTTTGTGTCAGTATGTTTTGTTGCTGTGATGTGTGTGTGCAAAGAGAAAGTAGCATGTGTGGTGTTTTTTTGTGTGGGTTTGTATGTAGTGTGACCTCAGAGTGAGAATATTTAAGTAGGGGGTGTGTGGGTGACACAGCCCCCCACATGGGGGTGCAGGGGGGCTTGCCCCCTGCTTTCATATAGTACAGTGATTGTGTGTGTTTGTGTGGTGGATGGTGTGTGTTTGTGTGTGTGTAGTAAAACTGTGAAATTCAAAACTTCTGATATTCGAGGTTTTGAATTTCGCGGTTTTTACTTTTTGTTGTTTTGTGGATTCGACTTCTTGGGCTCGAGATACTGCAATTCGAGATTTCAGTATTTTGAGCTTCTGAAGTGAATCCATATATATATTGTTGTTGTTGTGTCTTTTGGCTTTTCCCGGTTAGGGTTTGCCACAGCGGAACTCCGGTCCGCTAATGATTGGCAGTAGATTATATATATATATATATATATATATATATATATATATATATATGTATGTATGTACATCCTATATGTACAGATATACCTATTTATGTTGATATATATGTAGATATCTATAACTATATGTGCATATATATCTAAACAGATATACCTATTTATGTCGATGTATATGTAGATATCCATAACTATATGTGCAGCTGTATATGTGTAGACATATATAGCTCTGTATATGTATATATATATATATATATATATATATATATATATATATATATATATGTGTGTGTGTGTGTTTATATATATATATATATATATATATATATATGTATGTAGATATATATATATATATATATATATATATGTATGTAGATATATATATATATATATATATATATATATATATATATGTGTGTCTATATAGCTCTCTCTCTCTCTCTCTCTCTCTCTCTATATATATATATATATATATATATATATATATGGGTCTACTTCTTTTGACCTAACTCCCATTTGCCTGACACCCATTTGCCTGACACCAAATGACTGAAATTTCATTTGCCTGATACTTCATTTGCCCGACACTTCATTTAACTGACAAGTATTATTAGCAAGAAAATGGAATATGCCCCCTTCCCCACTGTAGTGCAACCCTGGAGTCAGAATATATAGTTAGGGGGGTGAGGAGTCACAACTAGTAATGCAGAGACTTTGTCGAGTGTAGTGAGATGAAAAATACAAATGGGTCAAGACAACCACGATACTTTTTTAGAAGCAACTTTTCCTATAAGAACAGGAAGAAAACGTTCCTTGGAATTAGACAACGTGAAGGGAGCCAAGAAGAAGGATATGCCCTTCCAGATGTCCCAACCTCCTCAACAACAAACACTACAGAGGTTTTGGACCACAGAACGTTAGTTTTGAACATTTCACAGCATAAGCTATCCACAGCTGAGACGGACTTGTTAAACAAAGGTATGACTTTTGTGCCAGCGTCCAATATGGACATCAGTCAAGCTATGTTATCCTTGCGTATGTTCACCCGTAATGTTACCCTGAAATTAATGTTTTCAGAAAGTAATACTAATGTTAACTCAAACAGCAGATTACGCTGTACCAGTACTTTTATGCCACACTCACCATCAAATGTAGATACTTTCATTAAGGCGGTGGAGAATAGTATTTATAGAGATAAAATGTTCATGAATAACATTAACCACAACAATTTAACCAAGTCTGAAAGACTTGCACTACATGACATAAGCCAAAATGATAGTATAATTATAAGGCCTGCAGATAAGGGAGGGCCTGTGGTTGTGCTAGATTCTGCATATTATCTTACTAAAATGGAGCAAATGCTTGACAACTCTTCATATGAGATGATTGATAAGGAACAGGTTTTTTTCTCTTCAACAGAACATCCATTCTACACTGTATGAGTGTAAATGCATGCATCTTATTTCGGATGATTTGTATAAATATTTCTTGGTAGAATTTCCCCTCATACCTACGATCACTGGATTACCCAAAGTACATAAGAATTTACATCAACCTGACTTCAGACCTATAGTATCAAGCTCTGGATGGTTGACCAAGCCAATTTCCATCTATCTAGATATAGAGTTAAAGCAAGTATTAAAATCTTACACATATGTTCTCAGAGATACTGAACATTTTCTACGTGATTTGTTTGCATTCATTGAGACACTTAATGATATAGATAACATGTTACTTGTGACTCTGGATGTTGTATCCCTTTTTACATGTATTCCCAATGATGCAGGAGTTGGGTACATCAAACAGCTCATGCTTGGAGAAAAGGAGGCAGATGAGAAGAACGTAGATCTTTTGTGTCTTCTCATGGAGATTGTCCTGGAAAATAATGTATTCATATTTAATGATGTATGTTATAGGCAAACGAAAGGGGTAGCGATGGGCACTAGTTGTGCCAATACCTACGCTAATCTTGTGATGATTGCATTTGAACAGACCTATATTACACCTAACTCACATATATTCTTCTACAGAAGGTTTGTAGATGATTTATTCCTTCTTTGGAAAGGTAGTGATAGTTCCCTATGTGAGTTTTTTGACAAACTGAACAACTTGGGTTCTTTTTTGAAATTTACCATGGAATATTCTGCAGACCAAATACATTTTTTAGATACCACCATCTTTAAGTCTGGTCTTACATTCTCCACCAAGGTATATCGTAAACCCTGTTACAGGCCTGCTTATTTGCATCGTCATAGTATGCATAACCCCAAGATATTCCCCAACATCATTAAAGGACAAGCCATGAGGTCTTCGAGACTATCATGTCTCGATTCACATTTTCAACAGGAACTGCATGTATTAGAGAAAGGTTTCCAACAGCGGGGATACAGAATTGAGGAAATCTCGAGGGCATATCATAGTATTGATGGTTTAAGTACCACCCGGGCTAAACCATATTTTTCCAGAGAAGAGATTGAATCCAGTAGAGTGAGGGGTAATCGAGGGAGCAACAAGGAAGTTATCCCTATTATAATACCATTCAGCCACAATAGGCATGTAGTGCAGAAAGCTTTTTCAGATAATTGGAACATTCTAGTAGTTGATGATAAAGTTAAGGATTTGGTTGAGGACCAACCTACCTTTGTCTACAAAAATATGAAGAATTTAAAGCAAATCTTATGTCATGCTAATGTTAGTAATAGTGATAGTCAGTCCAAGAGGTACTCAGAAATGTGGGAAATGTGTTCAGTGTATCCATATAGATGAGTCACACTACTTCAGGCATCCCGATACTGGACGCCTGTGGGATATCAGATGCAATAGCAATTGCTGCACTAAGAATGTAGTTTATGTTGCTCATTGCATAGTTTGCTTTTATTTCTAGGTGGGTAAAACCAATAGAACATTGCGTGAGAGGATAAGGGATCATTTTTACTGCTATACACGTGGACAGGAATATAGTGTGCTGGCCAAGCATATGCTTCATGAAGGATCTGAACACACTTTTCAGTTTCAAGTTCTACATGTTGAACATGAGAATATCCATTTGGGAAACATAGTTAACCGTACAGAAGAGGCAGAAATGAACTGGATATTTAGATTAGCATCCCATAGGGGGAGGGGTATGAATGAGCATGTATCGATCAAGCCACATCTTGCTTCTAGGAAGTGCAGACACAAGCCTACATAACTTGATATTATATTTTGTTTCAGTAACTGTCATCATCATTTCATTAGTTGTTCCATTTTCCTATACACTTATATTTATTTATTTTTCCAGATTTTGTTAGATTTTTTGCCAGATTTTGTTAGGTTTTTAGTTAGGTTTACATCTGTTTTATAGGTTCACATTCAGACGGCGTGTCTGGAACAAGTTGTCATATTTTACAACTAGAGCATGTTGGCTTACCAGTCACACCATTCTTCAGTTGCTGTAGGGACTTGCAATACATTTAGTTTTATTTGATATGTTGGGATTACACAATTAACATTTGTATAGTGTAGTCTATAACTTTAGGTCATATTTGAGCTCTTTATACATTTTTAAACTGATTTTTTAAAATGATTTTATGTTTCTTGTATGCATGAATATATATTGTATGTAAGTATTATCAATGAAATACTAGTGACTTGTATTTTAAAGCATTATGCCTTTAAAATCTTTACTTCCTGTGTAGTTAATTGGATAATTGTTTTACTTGCCTTGAACTCTCTTATATAAGCTTAAGAGTTGTGCTTAGTGTTGTCTGTTGAAGCGGTGTGGATAACATCGCGAAAGCGCTTACTTTTTGTGCAATAAAAGTATTTTGTAAGATCTTTTTGAGCTGCAATTTCCTTTGGATTATATTGCCATTTCTACAGCATTGTGTCTTGCCTTCCTCACTGGGATTTGTTCATTCATTTTTTGGGCTTGGTAAGATTTGTGCTTGGTTTTTTGAATATATATATATATATATATATATATATATATATATATATATATATATATATGTGTGTGTGTGTGTTTACCATATGTCCAGAACATGAAGTGGAGTCCTACCTCAGCACCAATAGTCTCAACCTCATAGTGCAAGGGGATGTCATGTATGTATTGCAGGTATATATGTAGACTGTTGCTACTGTAACAGGGGTTGTCTTAACAGACATGGTGTGTGTGGGAGGTCACATCTGCTTTTGACATGTACGCCATTGGTTACTGACAGACATCCTAAGGATATCATAGTACATGGTACAGTACCACTGATAGCACAGTAATGATCCTGTGGACTACAGCAGAGATATGACCAATATATGTGGACAGTCTGGCACTCTCTTCTCAGTCCAGAGGTGTACACAGATCTCTTTCATGTGAGACATGAGGCCCAAGCCTGACAATGTGGATTTTAACAGCCATGTACATGGGTATATCACATAAATACTGGACTACATATGTCCATGCAGTTTATTCATTCACACACGACTGTCTGTCCTGACACATAATGACTGGTGTTGCAGAGGTCACATGGCCACAAACTACCCAGTAATTAGTGACATACATCTGTACAGAATCCCACTGCTTTGTCAGAAATACACAACAGTTATGGTGGCCTGGCGGCAGTATGTCTTACAAATACCTGGACATAACAGCACACTGGGTAATTACACTAAGCTGCTAGTCATGTGCAAAAGCACTGTGCATACCCCAGGCAGACTGCCACAACACTGGAATACATTTTGTATGGGGGAATGAACATGTACCTGCAAATATATCAGGCTCTACAGGCATGCCCCAGCACAGAGTAACAAACACCTGTGAGAAAGTGCATACCCACAACCAATGTGAACACAGCTACAGCCACATATGGTACGCAAGCTTAATATGACACTATATGGACTGTCTGATAAACACCTCATATCTGCCACTCACACACTAACCCTACATAAACTGGGTCACGACACAGTGTGGTCCAATGCCTGTCTGTGGTATGGGACACATGTGTGTTTGGCCCTGCAAACATGTGAGCCGATATTGTACCATACACTGGAAAAGCATGTAACATCAGATAGAACAGGACCAAGAACAATGGCATCTACCACATTCTGTGCACTGGCCAAGATACATATTCGTAATACACATACTGTTGACAATCACCGTAAATACACAGATCCCAGTGCTGTACACACAACCACAGAATGCTCAGGTTATGTCCTCAGAAATAACCCCTACTATACATAGCATGTCTAGCGGTCTGATATCTGACTGGCTTGTTATAGGTTCATAGGTTCATAGATAGGTACTAGGCTATCGGCCCTAGGGCCTATACAAGCCTAGCCAAAAAGGTACCCTGGCTTTCACCACCCAAGAAAATTATTTTCCTGTGACCCTGAAATAATCAGCCCTGCCAAGTCTTGAACACAGGCTTCTGTATACCATAGCCAGTGTAATGTACCACTACACCATTGGAGCTGTCAAGTCAAAAGTACAAGTCAGAACTACAAATAATAATTATCTTGACATTTTGCCAAGTTTTGCACCTGGTGTGAGGAAAGAATTCACAGTTCTCCACTCTTCTCGATATCCATGGGAGCTATGCAACATAAAGATGCAATGGCCTTTCAGGAGTGTTCTCAATGCCATATATTTGTGTGTTCACCATGTATTCAGACTGTTAACATTGCCTCCTTTTTTTGAATTATTTGGAATGTATCATGTTACCTGTTTTACCAAATAAAAGGCCACAGGGAAAAGTTTCTTTAAACCTTCATATTGAAAAAATAAATGTGCTTAAAGACCTATCAGGTATGATATCAATACATAATGGTGTACAGAACATATCCACCTCTTACTGCATGACATATGTACACAGGTTGACAGACTTGTGGCTGGAGCCACAAACACTGGGCCAATATTAGCATGTTGCTGTGATACCTTCATACATTTACTGTTGTAACAGGGTTTGTTGTGACATATGTCCTATGAGGGATATGAAATAAGTAACTCTCATGGCTGTCACCATGTACTGACTGCAATCCTCAGACTATGCTTTTGCAGTTCTACGATAGGTGATCTGTGAGTAACACAAGAAACATAAGATTCCAAACACTGCCCAGTCTGCAGATAACCCTACAGGTGGGAGTTTCCTCAAACACAAACACTGTCATGACAGGTATTAAATCATGTAGACCAGCCATATCCACACACACACACTGTTAAACCAGCAGTACTCCAAATGCAGAAGAGCAACACTTACATTATGTAGTCATGTCTGGCACATCCCCCTCCTGTTTGTTGGCCTCTCTCCACAGTGTATGTTGTTAGAGGTAAATCTCAATACCATCTGTGATGCTGTTTGCCAAACACCAACATAAGGTCCTACTCACAGTAAATGGAAAGGCCCAACACTCACATGATGTTCTTGGATATTGGAGTGTGTTTCCATGCAGCTGGCTATGGGAATGTTACCACAGCTGTTCCACATGGAATCATCTAGAGGGGGACTGCAATTCATGCAGAGGCCATCAGCTGATCATAAGCATCACTTACAAAACACAAGCTGCTGCCTAAGCAAAGCAGGTGTACTTCTCCACATCCACCAGAGAGGGAGTGAGAGATACAGACAGAGGCAAAGTAAGAGAGGGATGGGGTGGGAGAATAAAATCTAAGCATGTTTGTGTCACACACTTACCAGTACAGGGTTTCATACCCCTGACTGATAATGTATTGCTATCATATGTCTATGTAGTTATTGCATGTGCCACAGAGCTTACATGATGGGTAGTTGTCCAAAGGTATATCTGATGGTGAGTGACATCTGCAACAGTGATATAGGAGTGATATGGTAGGTGTAGTACATGTGCCTGTCCACATGAACAGGTGTCAACATCAACACAGCCACACTCTCTCATAGACTCACACACATTAACCCAGTTGACAGGGTAAGGAATAGACTTCCTAACTAGCTAGTTTGCTGCAATACAGTAATACGCAGGTATCACATGCACCACAGGGGTTATCCGGATGATATATGGGCAAAGGGTATGTGAAGGTGTCTGACATCAGATGGTGTGCTTCAGTAGGCCAATGGGAGGTGTAGTGAATGTGAATGGGGTCGAAATCATTATACTCCACACAAACAGACACAGGTATCCAGTACTGACATGCACGGGTGCATTGCTTCACAGGTGTGTAGTGGTTGACTGTGCCAGAAGGCTGAATAAGGCTCAGTGAAGTGTATATTTGGCATCAGGCCACATGACAATGGTCTGCAGTGTGGCTCAGGGGTGTAGTGTCTGGATTGCCCCACACAGGTGGGTATTGTATTCGCCATCCAGTCATCTGGGTTTCTATGGTGGGTGGCCAGTGCTATGCAATTCGTGCCATGTATGTGTTCTATAATCTATGTCATAGACAGTGTCTGGGATGTGCACATGTCCCACATGCATGTTCTGTGACATGTGGAACTGTACCTGGGTGTCTGGGCCATGTTGTGTACACCGATTGTTATCAGATATGCCATTCCTGGCCTCATGTGATGGGAACTGGCAATGGACACCAGGTTGAACCTGCACCCATATTGACAGCATGATACAGGTATTCCCTGGTGTCAGTGGCATCTGTCCATACAGGGCATGTGTTTAAAGCATGGCATGTCATTTGTAGGTCACATTTGATGGTACTACAGTTGTTGCAGGCATCCAATGGGGAGCATAGTGAAGGCACACTGACTGCAATTATGTGCCTATTGTAGTGATGGGACAGGGTGCCATGCCCTCTGTAGTCTGCTGCAATCACACAATGTTTACTATCTCTGGGTAATATGCAAAGAACTGCCAACAAAGCGGTTGTTGCCTAGCTGAGTGTGTTTGTGTATGAGACATGGGTTGAGAGTGTTCTCTGGGTAATACAAGGGCTGCCTAATTTATTCACTAGGCCTTGATGTCACATGTAGGGGGTATGGATTCTCAACCCCAGCCTCTCTGCTGGTTGACATCTGTTATCCTTGTATAGTGGACATTTTGACATATAAAAGGCCAATCATGTAAGACATTTGCAAAACCCGCTCCACAATGGAGCCAGTTGATACACACTCCCAGCCACCTCCTAACAGGATACAATTGACAAACACAGACACACACACACACACACACACACACACACACACACACACACACACACACACACACACACACACACACACACACCTACTGAGTCTCACAGTTTCCATGTCTGGGATTGGAACTCCTACCTAACTAGTACATCACACTACAGCATTACGCAGTTATAGCACACACTGTGGAGATTACTGGGCTACTCTTTCCCCAAAGGTGTATTTCAAGGTGAATGACATCAGCACGCTTGCCAAAGAAGGGAAATGGGGGTTGTAGTGACTGTAAATGACCTAAAAAGTATTGCTCCCTACACAGACAAACACAAACACATCCACACTTTCCATGTCTAGGAACAGAACTCTGACCTAATTAGTTTATCACAATACAGCATTATGCAGTTATAGGACATGCCATGGGAACTGCCAGGCTATTTTTGTCCCAAAGGTGTATTTCAAAGTGAATGACATCATCAGGCTTGCCAAAGAAGGGCACTGGAGGTTGTAGTGACTGTAAATGGCCTCAAAAGCATTGCTCCCTGCACAGGCAAACACACACAAACATCCACACTTGCCACGTCTGGGAATAGAACTCCCACCTAACTAGTTTATCATACTACATCATTTGCCAGTTACAGGACACGCCACAGAGATTATTGGGTTATGCCTTCCCCAAAGATGTATTTCAAAGTGAATGACATCAGCAGGCTTGCCAAAGAAGGGCACTGGAGGTTGTAGTGACCGTGAATGGCCTCAAAAGCATTGCTTCCTACACAGCCAAACAAACAGCCACACTTGCCATTTCTGGGAATAGAACTTCTACCTGACTAGTTTATCATACTACAGCATTTCCCAGTTACAGGACATGGCATGGCGATTATTGGGTTATGCCTTCCCCAAAGGTGTATTTCAAAGTGAATGACATCAGCAGGCTTGCCAAAGAAGGACACTGGAGGTTGTAGTGACTGTGAATGGCCTCAAAAGCATTACTCCCTAAACAGACAAACACACATCCACTATCTGGGAAGAGAACTCCTACCTAACTAGTTTATCACAGTACAGCATTATGTAGTTATAGGATGCACCACAGAGATTACTGGATTAATTTTTCTCCAAAGGTGTATTTTAAAGTAAATGACATCATCAGGTTTGCCAAAGAAGGACACTGGAGGTTGTAGTGACTATGAATGGCCTCAAATGCATTGCTCCCTACACAGGCAAACAAACATCCACACTTGCCATGTCTGGGAATATAACCCCTACCTAAGTAGTTTATCACACTACAGCATTACGCAGTTATATGACACACCATGGAGATTATTGGGCTGCTTATTCCCCAAAGGTGCATTTTGAAGTGAATGACATCAGACGGCTTGCCAAAGAAGAGCATTGGAGGTTGTAGTGACTGTGTATGGCCTCAAAAGCATTGCTCCCCACACAGATAAACAAACACACACACTTATCATGTCTGGGAATAGAACTACCTAACTAGTATATCACACTACAGCATTACACAGTTATAAGACGTATCACAGACATTACTGGGATACTCTTTCCCCAAAGGTGCATTTCAAGGTGAAGACATCAGCAGGCTTGCCATAGTAGGCCAATGAGGAGTGCAGTGTGTGTGCAAGGGCCATGACCCATTCATCTAGAGGCAGACACACCACACTCAGGCACACACAGGTTTATATTCCACAGGTACATGTATACAACTGCTAGATGAGTACTGACTTGTACAGTCATGTTGCACAGTTAGCACTAGCACCACAGACACTATAATGCTGAGGGATTCTAGAGGCATATGTCTACGATGATTGACATTTGCACATCATGTGGTTTTAGCCAATTGGATATGTGCTGGGTGGGACAGGCCTTGTGATGGAAGGCACTTTGTCACTGTCACTCTCTTCCACACATCTTTGTATGTGTATGTTTAGCCTATCAAAGTGTGTTGTCATTGGATATATGTGTGCATTCCTATCCAATGTGTGTGCAAAGCATGACTGGTGCATTTTGAGGAGTGTATGCACTAACATCTGTGACTGTCAGATATGTATGGTCCACTGTTGTTGTGGGACATGGGCTTCATTTCCTTAAGTGTGTGAACATGCCCAGTATGACCTTTCAGTAATTTGTTGTTGGACATGGCCTTCATTTCTCTAAGTGTGGGAGCATGCCCAGTATGACCTTCTGTATTGAATGTGGGAATCTATTCCAGGTAGATTGTACTCCAGTGCAGACTTTTGTGCTGTACACCTACAGGTAGCAAACTGTTTCTGCAGGATATCTGTAGATCAGTTGACAATATGGGGTCAACACGGGCAAAGGATATTGGGTTACTGTAAGTAATTGTGTCTGTGCTGCTTCTGCTACAGGGTCCTGGTGTTACCAGAGATATTCAGAGATATGTACTGTTATACACTGTGATGTTTTATGTAATCAAGTCCTGTTAGGTAGACATTTTTGTTTGCAGTGATGGCCTGGGGAACACAGAGTGACTGCAGTTGTGTCCAGTATTGTGGTCAGCATCCTACATATTCTTGCACACTCATGCCTTTCTGGAGGGGAAGCTGCAGACACTTGCTGCTGTGTCTGTGTAAATGGTTCAGCACCTTGGTATAGTGGTGGCAGCAGATCCCATGCTTGTACATCGATCGACGTGACAGTATGGCCACAGCTTGCTGTGGCGATACCTCACACCTGTACAGATTCACACAGGTTACCCAGAGGCTGGGGTCATAATTCTGAACATTACCCCTACACATTGTGGTTTATGAACATGTTTGTAGCCACCCATTCTTGTGTTTTCAGCCAGGGATAGTATGTGCACATGGCTGAGATTCGAACTTCACGCACTCCATGCCACCCATGCTCCCCCCCCCCCCATCTATTATTCTATCCTCTTCCATACATTGCACGGACATTCTCTGATATTTTCCCTATAGTTATCTCCTCATCACAGCAGTAATTTGGTGCTGGTCCACAGTTCATGCAGTGGGACATGGTGGACATGTTACTATGATTTGTCCACATGGCCTTGCACTTGGGTTCTGTGGACTGTGTTATGTTATTTGGGAGTCCATGACATAACATACATTGGCAGTACGGGTGAGACACAGGGCTTTGGCAGTGGACTGTAGGCCATTTGGTAGTGATGCAGGCCAGCTGTAGCAGGCCATTGCATTCTGTCAGTCCTACAGTCCCAGAATGCGATACAATATATTCCCCTGGGATGACAGGGTAGATGTACAAGGTGTTCACGCCAATACTTTCTGTCAGTATTGGTCCAGTGGTGTGGATGCTAACAGATTGCTGCTTACAGCTAGGGACACACCTGCATGGGACATCTTCTCTGCAGGCTGCATTCTTTCACTATTGCCATACACAGGTGGGTGTCATATTGTACTCGTTCCTACCAGCAGGGTTAAGGCTGGAGAGGTACCTGTGGGTGATGGTGGGGTGATATGGGTGAATGTGTGCTATGGCCACTAATTGCATCTGAATCACAGATATGCATGGGGCATTCCACTTATGTTGGCTTGTGCAGGGGCATCAGCTGTTTCTCAATACATCATTCCTATGACCTTTGTGGTCTGCCAGTGTTTGGCCAGATGACATCGGTATTCCCTACTACAAGCCCAGATAATGTGTTGCACACCTATATGTACAATTCCAAGGGTGTGTCCATTTGACAGTGACATATTATACACTGTCTGTCTGGGGTACTTCCCCCTGTGTACTGCTTGTATATCTGGGCCGACAGTCATGCCATGTTCATCTTTCAGATGGTGACACATATTACTTCCAGACATTTACTATGGCTTACTGCTGGGATGTGTTATTCTGGGCAGCATTGTGTTTGGCACTGCAGTTGTGAGACCTTGGCCCTGTCATCGGCAGTACTGGGCAATGGCCACCAGGACAAACCTCTCCAAGCATACATATTGACCACTCTCACACAAAATGTAACACACACCGACCTAACACATGCAGACCTGATATTGTACACATGCTACAATCTATCCTGCTACCTTGGCCAGCTCAGGTAATCTGTGCTCCACTGTTATTATACCTACACATATATGTTACTACATTTCTACAGCTCAGGTAATCTGTGCTCCACTGTTATTATACCTACACATATATGTTACTACATTTCTACATAGGATTGGGGGGGGGGGGCACACCTGTGTGTTACTACGTGTCTACATAGGATTGGGGGTACACTTTACTGTTACTACATTTCTACATAGGATTAGGGGGCACACCTGCTGTTAGTACGTGTCTACATAGAATTGGGGGGCACACCTGCCTGTTATTACATTTCTACATAGGGTAGGGAGGCACACCTGACTGTTACTATGTGTCTACATAGCTATAGGGGGGCACACCTGACTGCTACTACATTTCTACATAAGATTGGGGGTCACACCTGACTGTTACTACATGTCTACATAGGAATGGGGGGACACACCTGACTTTTACTACATTTCTACATCGGATTGGGGGACACACCTGACTGCCACTACATTTCTACATCAGATTGGGGGGGCACACCAGACTGTTACCACATTTCTACATAGGATTGGGGGGCACACTTGACACCTGTACACATTTGCTATGACTGTACTGGTATGTCAAGTACTCCATTTCATTCTGTATTCTAACCTATCATGCTGACTAGAGGCATATCAGTGCACTATAGATTTTAGGTTTAATTGACCAACATTTCAGTTTCTGACTTCTTACTCTTCAGAACTAAAATCCCACTGCCTGACCTGTTGTAGTCTGTCTGTGTAGGCCTTGGGGGGGGGGGGGTTACACATAACCATCATGTTTGTGTTTATCTACACCTGTCCTGCTGGCTGAGACTGTTGTTGGGTATGTGCCCCTCCCTGACTGTCACGTGTGTGTCATATGGACACACATGTGGCCCAGCACATTTCCTGCGGTGGGTTTTGTCACCTTGTCTAGTACTGGCTACTATAGTAGCACCAGTATTTGTTACAGATCTCATGCTGCCACTATAGGTGTCTACTATCTGCTGGCATCCCATTTAGCCACCCGATTCCCTTGCATGCTTACATCCATACCATAGATACAGGTAACAACACATAGTACTCCATTCGGCAATTGGTAGGAAGAGTGACTTACCTTGTGGCTGTGCCAGTGTTGAGGATAGTGCTGGAGGGCTGCCTATGTCAGATGCACATAATACACTCCCTATACATGGGTTGGTACAGGTAGTTTCATGTTTGGCATCTCTTGTAAAGTATGTGCGAGTCAGAGATAGGTGTCATTCCCTGAGTCCCTACTGTGTCAGTGTATGTGCTATGCGTTCCCTCTTTGCCAAGGCCAGGGCATACTGGGCATGCTTCCTTCTGCCTACTGGGGCAGGCTCAGGTTGTTCCTTCTCTGAGTCACTCTGTGCCTGTGTAGGCCTTGACAATGGTGGGGGGCTGTGTGGCCCTGCCCCATGCTGTTCCTGCTGCAGCTATTTCCACAGGATCATATTGTGTAGCATGGCACATACGATGACAATTTAGGTACATGTAGCTGGTGAGTACTGCAAGGCTTCACCGGATGTGTCCAGGCACTGGAACCATGACTTGAGCATCCATCCCAACACATGCTCTATTATGATTCTGGTCTGTGCGTGTGCCTCATTATGGAGTTCTTGCTCGGGTGTGTGTGCATTTCTGATGGGTGTCGTCAGCCACGGCTCCAGGGCGTAACCAGCATCCCCCACTACCTGACCATAAGGGATGTCCCCATTGGTAAATCTCTGGTACAGTTGTGTCAGATGCCAGATGTGAGAGTCATGATAGCTTCCAGGGCAGCCAGCACACACATTCATTATAATGCCCTGGCCATCACACATGACCTGGCAATTGATTGAGGGGAAGCCCTTGCGGTTGATGCAAACCCTACCCTGCTCACCGGGTGGTGCTTTGATGAATATGTGCGTGCAGTCTATAGCACCCACTACCTCAGGGTATTCTGCTATTTGGTGGAAGAGACGCATATTTTTGGCCAATGCCTCACGGGTGTTGGGAAAATATACGTGCTCACCGGCATGTGCTGACATGGCATCCAGGAACTGGTGGAGTACCCTGGATGCTGATGCCTGTGAGATCCCCATGATATCCCCAGTTGGCCTTTGGAAGGTACCTGTGGCTAGTATTCTTAGGCCTATACATACCTTGGTATTCATGGGGATGGGTTACCCTCTGTTAGTTCTGTGAGTCAGGTGTGGCTGCTACAGTTCAACAATTTGCTGTAGGAGGTCCCTGTCCACCCTATAGTGCTCCACTATCTCCAGCTTGTGTAGCCCCTCGTAGGTTACCTTGGGTCTGTACAGCCTTCTCCGTCTCCTTACTGTGGGTTGGTCGATAGCATTCTCATCCTCACCACCCTCAGCCTCTTCCACATGTTGATGTATGATAGCTACTGCAGCCCCTATCATTTTGTTGCTTTTGTTTGTTAAAATTTCCCCACTTGTATACACCGGTGGTGTAGAGTATGAGGGAAAACCAGAGGGAAAGGTGTTTGCATAGTTTATAGTAGTGTTCCTGGCTGGGCTGGGCTGCTGCCTGTGTAATTGGCTGATTCTGATTCATTTCACCTGCCAGCTATGCTAGTTATCCTTGATTACCTCTCTACTGCTGTTTTCCCTTCCCACTGCCTTCCTGTTTATGCCTGGGGGCGCGCCGTGCAAACACAGTGCTCAAATGTGCACAGAGCTGCTATTTCCTGGTTTACTTTTTTTTCCTTTAAAACATGGTGCGCGGCACACAAACCCGCTTAGGCAATGTAAAGAGTGCTACGCAGCCTCAGACGCACACCCTTGCTTAGCTCTGCTAAGGGCAAACCTGAGCCACAGGGATCCAATAAGCTTACAGTATGCCTGACACCCCCCCATATGATGTCAGCTAACTCTTAGGCTTGAACCATGCTATTCCTGCACTTACACTGTTGGGTGCTGGCTAGCATTAAGGGGAAATCTGGGATTCAGTATCATTCTCCTCATTTGCATAGGATTGCCTGCTAATGCATAGTTACAGGTCTGACACTGAGCCTTCCCCCTTAGCAACCACTATTCACTGGCCGTGTTGTCTTCTACCTGCCATTGTGTATAATGACAAAATAGTGATTTTGGTCAGAATGCTTATTTCAGGTTATTTTTTATATTTTTGGCCCGATCCCGTTTGCTCACCACTGCCCTATGCTTAAACAGCCGAAATAGGCTAAAAAAAAATAAAAGTTATTTATTTTTTTTGCAACTGTTTTCTATGCCAGTAGCCATATATTTGGCCATTGGCATGGTTTCCACATAATATGCACCCTTTATTTGGAGCTGTCATGGCTCCATTTTGTAGTTTGCAGAAATGTACTCGGTTACTAACAGAGTACATTTCTGCACACTACACTAGTCCTGCATAGCTGGCTGACAGCTTCCTGAATTGCAAATTCACCTCATGGTTTTCACCTGCATATGGGGTAATTTGAATACAGGAGCTGTGTCCATGCAGGAATACTGCAGGAGCATTCGTGCACTTCCCTGTAGCTTATTCCTGGATTGCACGGCAGCCATATTGCCTCCAGGAGCTCCTGCACTATTCCTGCACACTGTGCAAGGCTTGCTGAATCTGGGGGATAAAAAAAGCATTAAAGCCAGTACAGTTTTCAAGTTTCAGAACATTCATCATATTCTCTAAACCCAAGAAACTGGCAAAACACCTTGAAATCTAATAGAATATGTATAAAATACAAAGGTCTTCTTCTACTAGGCAAACAAAAATGCATCTGTTCAGACTGACCCAAGAATGGAAAACTACAGAAGCCAAAGAAAATGTTATAGGATTGATTGGAAACAATGTCAGGACATGTCTGTGACAGAACATGGATCATCTGGCTCAAACTCATAGAGATTCATACTTAGGATGCTTTAACAGTATCTGAAACATGGGTTTGCAACTCATAACTCATGTTCAGCCCTAAAAAAAGAACTACTTTTTCCCCAAAAATCCCTCTCCCATGAATAAACAAAATTGAAAGCATAAAAGTCACTTATCATATCAAATTACTAGGGATGATGGTGAATGATAATCTTAAATTTGACCTACATACACAAAATTGCATAAGAAAAACTCATCAAAAACTAGGGACACTTTATAGAACCAAAAACTTTCTCACCAGTGTAACTAAAGCTACACTTGCTACTTCTTATATCCTCCCCACACTTCTTTTTGGTGCTCCCATCCTTACTAATCTTCAGGCATCACAAAAATCAAAACTTGAACACTGCTATAACAAAGTTGTTAAATTTGCAGCAAATACCCCTTTCAGAACCCACAATTGTATAGCACTAAAAAGCCTTAATTGATTAGAACTACCCCATCAACTAACATATACACAGCTTTTTGCCACCTATAATATTATCCAGAATCCATCTGCCTGTCCAGCACTAAATAACATTTTTCCTAGTTGGTCATTATGATCCAGTGACTAAAAACTCCTGTCTGTCCACAACCCTATCACATCTGATGGGTATTGTCTGTATTCATAACATGTTGCTAAGGTCTGCAGCTCCTTATCTCTATGCATCAGGTCAATGCCCTCCCTTCCTACAAAAGTTGGCTCTTTTCTTGCTCAACACAAGTAGAAACTATATCCCTAATTGTTAACAAATACTTATTCATACCTTACACCTCCTTACTCTCCTTTCTTCACTCACTTCCTTACTTCTAACAATTTCTCTCTCCTGGCTTTTTCTCTAAATATACCATACGTCTGCTTTTCATTCACTTCATATAGCAATTCCTGTTTGTGTTATGCTAATTTACCTCCATTTTTTCTAAAAACTGCCTAGATTTATAACTGTCATATAACTTGTATCTATTCCTAATAAATGTTTTCATATTATACCAAATTTGCTAAAATTAGTTAAACTGTATTTGTTTTTCTTTTTGTATTATTTTTAAAGACTGTAAAATTATTCTTCTTAAAATGTTTTGTAATACTTTGCAGCTTTCCTTGAAAGGTGTCTACTGAAAATGGGCTCCTACCACATTGGGCTTTCCTGGTAATCAAATGTCAATAAATCCATAAATAAATAACATTTGACCTATTATAGTTCCTTCATTATCAAAACTAATTAACTAAATGACTAACTGACTATGTAACTAAGTAACTAAGATTACACTACTGTCAACAACTTCTCTCTTTTGACCCAGAAACTATGGCAACCTCTTCTAAGAGAAATCACTGACACCTTAGATTATTTCTACTTCTGTGTATAATTGAAATGATTCCTTATCAATAAATATCTACTATTCACCTGTAATTTGTAACCTGTTACTGTTTAAATATGTGTAAAACCTACTTTAGTTCTACTTCCTACTTTCTACTTCATTCTATCTAAATTGCATATAGCCTTTTACCTATACCATGTACTCACTATCCCCCATATTTTCCTGCACTGCGTTGGACAACATGTTGTTACTGTCACTGAAATGTTGGTACAGGTTCCTTGGCACTATGTATCACTGTCTTGCTGCATGTACAGTTTGCTTGTTTATTGAATACAACCCAGGCTCAGCTTAATATTGGTCATCAATACTGATCATGGCTCTGCCCCAGTAAACAAATGTAAAACAAATAAACAAAAAAATAACTAAACAATTGATAAATAAATCAAATAAAAAATGATTATTTACCAAGACATAGATAGTACTTGGAAATGAATGACACCATATGATGAAAATGTGCCTAGTTTTCTGACTAAAGCGTATGAAAGAACAGACAATTTTTATAAGAAACAAGAGTTACCCCTGTAAGCCACAAAATGTTGATAAGTGCTAATAACTGATTCTGAGTTTGGTGTGCTGATAAAGCGTATGAAAGAACAGACAATTTTTATAAGAAACAAGAGTTACCCCTGTAAGCCACAAAATGTTGATAAGTGCTAACTGATTCTGAGTTTGGTGTGCTGATAACTGATTCTGAGTTTGGTGTGCTGATAACTGATTCGGAGTTTGGTGTGCTGATAACTGATTCGGAGTTTGGTGTGCTGATAACGGATTCGGAGTTTGGTGTGCTGATAACTGATTCGGAGTTTGGTGTGCTGATAACTGATTTAGAGTTACACTTGTGACCTTGTAGAGTTCCAATTTCAGTAGACAGTGGCAATATATATTTAGGCTCATTGATAATATCTACTACATAACATGTGAAGCATACACGAGGAGGGGAGTTGAATTATTTGCCCCCACTGGAAGGAGATGGAAGAAAGCAGAATGCAGACAAACAGAAATTTGTACAGGAAACCTGAGATTGTCTGCCAGCTGTAGTAATGCAGTAGTATAAGGGTAATTATGATATATACTAACTATCAAACTAAAAAATATTTATAAATAATTGCATGTTTAAGATCTGCCAGTACTATATATGTTATAGAAGATGTCAAAGAAAACAAGAAAGAGCATAGATTGTCTTTCAGAGAGTGTAACTACTGCAGTACTCCACAGGTTAAAATACACGCATTGTATTACACAACACTGCCTTTGTTTAATATGCCCCCAAATGAGCAAGCTGGATGGCCTAATGATATTATTATTGCACTATAATATATGGACATTTAAATGTGTTATGGAGGAAATAAGGATATATTTCAAATAAATAATGTATATAGACTAATGTCCTCATTAAACAAATTCTGAATAAAATTAGACATGACCTTGATATGTAAGATGTTATCCTAGCTAACAGGGATGGAAAGAGGTACAATTATAATATAATGTTATCTATATACAAGCGTGATTAAAATATGTTATATAATATATATTTACTAGATAATTGTAGTGCAGCCATTAAACATCATCATGAGTTTGTGTACTTATTCTGTTATTAACCATGTGTGACTATTTTTTCCTGTATATATAGGTCTTGTTATGTTTTCTGCTGTAGTCTGTATTTTAACATATTTTTTGAAAATTCTCTGTATACTGTATTTTAACATATTGTGTAAATTTTACTTACTATGGCACTTTTCTCCCAGAGCCTCCGCTGAAAATGGACCTGTGTCCAGTCGGACCATCCTGGTTAACAAATGTAAAATAAAATAAAATAAATGAGTATACATGTGCCCTTAAGAGAGAAAGCAATTAGGACTCTGAGTAAGAGACATAAAATGTAACAAGAGAGTAAAATCCCACAAGTGGAGGAGCTCACTGGTCAGCCTCAGTAAGAAGCTGCGATCCCTGATAAAATCCTCCAAAGCTAGCTACGAAAACAAAATCGCCACTTATTTTAAAGACAACCAGAAAGCATTCTATAGCTATGTCAAGAATCTCAATGGCAACACTCAGATCTGCTCTGTGTTACAGCACAATGGCACTAAATATACAGACCCAACTGATATTGCCAACATCCTGGCAGATAGGTTCAGTGCTAACTTTCCCACTCTTTCATCCTCTAAAGGGCCCATCTCTATACGGGAAGAATGCAAAGTTCCTGTAATCACGGCTGCACAGGTAAAAACCACACTCTCCAAAGCCAAGAACACAGCATCCATGGGACCAGACAACATCCCAGGCTGCATTCTACATGAACTACTAAACAAAATGGCACCCCACCTAAGTACCATGTTCAGTCATAGCCTCACCTCAGGCTTTGTGCCTGCTGAATGGTGCACAGCAACGGTTATCCCACTCCAAAAGTGGGGAGCCACCACGGACCCCGCGAACTACCGCCCCATTAGCCTGACAAGCCTGGTCTGCAAGGCCATGGAACGTATCATCATGGAGCTTATGAACAAAGACATTGGTAATCTCCAAAATCTGGACCCCACCCAGTTCGGGTTTGTAAAAGGCAGATCATGTCTCCTAAACCTGATAGACTTCTTTGAAGCAGTCACCAAAACAGTAGACAAGGGTAAGGTGGTTCACACAGCCTATCTAGATCTTGCCAAGGCTTTCGACACCATCCCCCACTCTGGAATTATAGATAAATTCACTAAACTAGTATAAATCCCTATGTCACAAGATGGATTTCCAGATGGCTCACTGACAGAACCCACACTGTGAAAGTAGCAGACTCCAAATCCGACTCCAGACCAGTGACAAGTGGAGTACCACAGGGTTCAGTCCTGGGTTCTCTCTTGTTTGGTATCTACTTCTCTGAAGTGCAAACTAGGAGCCATAATCGAAACTCCTAACGATGTGGACATCCTGCAAAAGGGCCTCACTGAGACAGATGCCTGGTGTCAAAGCCATGGCCTCAAGCTCAATGCCAAAAAGTGCATTATCATCCCCTTTGGTAAAAACTCTGTACCCGTGAACAACAACATAGGCGGTAGTATATTTAACACCGAAAGTGTGATAAGATACCTTGGGACACAGGTGGACAGTAGTCTCTCCTTTGATAATCACATTGCCACAGTAATCAGAAAATCCTTCTATGTGGCACACCTCATCACAAAAGGTTTCTCATCCAGAAAAAAAGAGGTCATTGTTCCCCTCTACTCATCACTCATTAGACCCATTATAGAGTGCAACACCCCTTTTGGTATGTACCTCACAAGACATCTACAACTACTGGAAAGGCTGCAGAAATACCTCACAAAGAGGATTACCGGCCTCAAACAGGTGCCTTAAGCAGACCGTCTCAAAAAACTCCAGCTTTATCCCATTGCATATCGCCTACTCAGAGGTGATCTCTGCCTAACATACAAAGCTATGTCAAACCCAGAGCTGTTGGACATGCTCCACTTAAAGAAATCCCAATCCCTCTGAGCTACACGCTCTAGGGACCTAAACCTTGTCACCACAATAAACAGAACATGCCGGAGGGATAGATTCTTGTCCCAGAGACTTCCCATACTCTGGAATAAACTACCTATCTATATCAAACAAAGCACCTCATTAGCACTCTTCAAGAAAAATCTTAATGATTGGATGGGAAATAGGAAATTCACCCTGGGGATCACCTCTATGGCTCTGCTCGACAGTGGCACAGGAAAATTATTTTTGTGGGTGGCAAAAGCCAGGGTACCTTTTTGGCTGGGCTTGTATAAGCCCCAGGGCCAATAGCCTAGTACCTACCTATGAACCTATGTGACTTAAAGATGAGTAATGACTCTGGGAAAGATAAATTGTGGGTGACAGTAAACTAGCTGAAGTTTGCAGTTTAGTTAAGGTGACATTCCATGAAAAGTTTATACATATATACATAATACCTCATCAGGAAAATGATGAGCATTACATTTCTAAGTTAAGATAATGGGATTTGTGAACATTGTAGAAGGAATGTAAATTTGTATGTCTAAATAAGGCAATAAGAAAAGAAAACATTGAAGGAATTTGAATAGCTCACAAGAATTAAACTTTGATTTATACAAAGTTCTGAGACTAGAATAAGTCACCAGATTGTATTTTAAGACAAATACAGAAAGGTCTTATAAGATGTTATGCAATTATGTTTAGGAAAGGTTAATGTAATGACTGATAGATAACACCCTGCTTGTCCAATATGTACCTGTATTCTTCAAATATGTGCTTCTGATTGCAAGATGCTGATGGATTTTAATTTGTTTACACAGTATGGCTGTCATGCTGGGTACTGAAAATGAACAAAAAGTATTTTTGTAGCATGCTACAGTTAACCACTGACATGTCTGCCACTTTTAATGTTCTCTTACATTTATGAAAAAATCTTCTGTTGTTCCTTGATGAAATAATTAGCTTTTATTGCATCTTATTACAAATATCTGAGTTATTCAACAGTTGCAGGAACTGTTAACAATGACAAAAAATGGTTAAAATACTAGACTACAGTGTTACAGTTTCCACATTGTGACACTATTTTCCCTATAGTCATTGCAAATATAAAACTTTTTTTCTGAATCATTTACTCAGTAGCTTAATGTATTTGCTTTTTGCAGAGATTATGATAGGAAATACCTCTAATATCTATTATTTTCTTATTTGCTTTGATTCATGATTTTTTGTCTTTTAATAATACCATCAAAACGCTTTGGGTAACCAGAGCTATGTTACTATAGGCATGTTTCTTAAATTAATGCTTTAATTAGTGTATAAAGTGTTTCTAATTAACTTGAGCAATATGCCACATGTTTCTGACTAAAGCAAGGCATGCTGGTTTTGACCTTTTAAATCAAATTAAATGTGAATTTTTTGTCATATTCTATAGCTTTCTGCTCTTTCTGACAGCTGTGGGTAATTATATGTTTAAATATTCCTTCATCATACAAAAAGTAATAAGAAACACTCATTTTTTATCTTGATAATATCAAACACTCACATACATATGAAAAAAAATCTCACAACCCTGAAAGAGTCAGAGGTATTTTTCTCAAAGAAAGTTGGAATGCCAAATTTTAAAAGGCTGAATATTAAAAAAATGAGGTTACTAACTAAACATCAGTTTTTAACAGGAGTTGCAAGCCTCCTAGAAAAATGAAAAAGTGTAAATGACCTATGAATTTTCTTTTACGTGAAAAACAATAAGATATTTTATCATGTGCCATAATTTCAAAATGAAAGAAAAAATTCTGAACAGCTGTGATGATTTTTGGTTTGCATTTTTTCTGTAAGCATGGCTAACAGTTCTACCCGGATAGAAGAGCATAATAAATGTTTAAGATTTAGATATTTTTCCAAGTGCTTTTTCTCCATTGCTGCTGACATTCAAGCCTCTTCCTTTCTTCAGATTCTAGCTCAGTAATGGGATAGATTTAGTGGTGTGTGTGTGTGTGTGTGTGTGTGTGTGTGTGTGTGTGTGTGTGTGTGTGTGTGTGTGTAAACTGGTACCCAAGCTGTCCTGTGCAGTGCTATGGATATTCCTTTTCATAAGAGGTTACTAGGCTAATGGCCCTGGGGCCCTTACAAGCCTAGCCAAGAGTTTATCCCAAAAAGAAACCTCAGTCAATGAAGGACACAATTGAAACCCCTTATACAAATCTGTGGTTTCTCATCAAGGTTGCACTTGAAAGGTTTAGTGAAGTATTCTGCTTAATATTGTTGGCTCTTGGTATGTTTTTACCCCATGTGGGAATCAAGCACTACATTTTGCGTCTGGGAGGTGAATACCTTAACCATTGTACCAATACCTGATTGCTACATAACCTAAGGTGGAGGGTGAGAAGCAGGGTTAATGTTAAAGTTAGCATGTAATACAGGCTTAGTAATACATGGTAAAGTTAGCATGTGCTACTTATGTTTTGTGAGGGGGAGGTTTCCTCCCATAGTAATGTCCCATAGAAAAGAAGCACAAAAAAAGAACTGAGGAAGCACAAGTGGGGACATATAATGGAAATGCTTGATTTAGAGAATTGTGACAAAGAACGTTTTATTGGTACCAACTGCTGGGGACAAGTCTTTAGCAGAGTGGCAAAAATAATATGGAGTCATAGAGAAGATAAGTGAAGTAAACTTTGTGGCAATACGGTAAAAAGGAAACCAGATCACAAGTTCCATATACATGATCTAAAGTCCCGGAAAGAAACTGAGTTTATTTCAGTGAGTATGTTCACATAACATGCCAGGATTCCTACAGCAAATCTCAAAGTCAAAAGAGGTGAAATCTTATCAATATGTCTAACAAGATAAAAAAGTTATACTTTGGACAAATGGATGTGTTCTTAAAATTACTTTGTGGGGAAAAAGTTTAATCTACCACAATATTGGAATGTTGTCTTGAGAATAGGTAGATCTGAAACCATTCCAGAAGGAAGGAAGATATACAGACACTCCTCAAACTGGGTATTAAAACAATTCCCAGACAGTTGAATAGTCCCTGTCCATTGGTCCCCAAGGCTAATAGGTCTATAAGATTTTGTAATGACTTCTGAAAACTAAATAGCATTTCCAGATTTGATTTCTACTATGTTTCAAGTGGTTGAACCAGTTGAAAGGTTAGGTTAGGTAAGACTATATTTATTTCCACTTTAGATTTAATAAAGGTAAACTGAAAACTGTAAAATCTCATTAGCCCACAAAATCCAGGTGAAAACAACATTCTCCATACCCAGTGGTCTATTTTACTATAAAGTCATGCCATTTTGGCTTCATATGGTGCCAGTGACTTTCCAAAGGATACCAGAGAAGGTCCTTAAACCACAAATCAAACATTCTATGGCCAATCTTGATGACAGAAAGATCTTGGTAAACTGAGAAAGCCATCCTTAGAATGTTTAGACTATATCACTCTTCTTTCATAAGGCTGAATTTATTACCAGACCAGCAACATGTAAACTGAGTATCTCAGAAGCCCATTATTTGTGTTATATAATATTCAGGGGAATATAGATGACACAGGCAGAGAAGGTGGAAGTAAAAAAACCAATCCTCAATCCACTGCTAAGAGACAGGTAAAATCTCCATAGAATTATCAAATTGCTACAACGTGTCTATCCTAAACTTTGGCACCATATATTGCCCATAATAAACTGGATCAAGAGTAGGGTCCCCTAAATGTCAGATGAACAGACACCATATAACAGACATTTAACAGATGTTTAAATCCCTGGATCTTCTCGTGGCTGCTGTGCATTCCTGGCCTTGCTATCCTATACTCCCACTCTTCAACCTTCTCTACCTAATTTGTTTTGCCTACCAGCCCAGCCCTCCTGGACATCCAAGACCATTCACAAGATACCAAGTCACACTCTGTTTGCCTGACTCCCTACAGGGACAGTCCTACCTTTCTCCCAGAAGTGTAATTAAAGGGATTAAAGAAACTATTCAGCCTTCTCTATCTAATTTGTTTTGCCTACCGGCCCAGCCCACCTGGACATCCAAGACCATTCACAAGATACCAAGTCAGACTATGTTTGCCTGACTCCCTACAGGGACAGTCCTATCTTTCTCCCAGAAGTGTAATTAAAGGGATTAAAGAAAGTATGTTGCATGCTGTTATACCTACTGTAATTTGCTTGTGAAATTGCTCTACCACTTGCCTGGTGTTAGTAAAGGAACCCAGCCAGAATAGCCAGCAGCCATACCCTTCTTACTGTGAAACCCCCATACCTGCCTCACCCCTGCCTCCTTTTTTCCTATATCAGAGCCATCTTGCTCCCTATACCTATCTAACTGCTATAGTGGTTCCTCTACCTACAATTACAGGATTTGTCAACTAGATGGCAGTGTCTGTCCATCTATAACCTCTCTTCCCTCACTCCTTCTCATTCACTATAATATAAAATATTAATAGTCATTCCTCTCTCTTTAACTGCTTAGTAACAGTCCTACACCTACCTCTGAAATTTGTCTTCTCCTTTCCCTTAGAACGATACCCCAAGCATCCCTTTAACCACCCTTCTTACCTTCATCTGTGCTTACCTTGACCAGACTCATTGTTTTTCACACTGCCCTGCTGCCTTCTTTCCTTGGGTCTCCTCCGTGCCACCCTACCTATCCCTAAATACATCTATATTGCCTCTCCCCCACTTTTCTAACCTGTCTTATGCCTCCCCTTGATCCTTAGGCTTTCTTTGGCCACATTACCCCCTCTTTATATCAGCGCTCTTCCACTTACCTCTCACCTGCCCAGTACTACCTCATCATTACGATCTTACCTTCTAACCTCTTCTGTACTCACACTTCCAGCTTGCACTTGATTACACCTATACAACTCCTTCCCCTTCATTTCCGCATCCATTCTAAACCTATCATAAGGGCCAAATCCCCCAGGGCGCCATCTTTAAATCCCTGGATCCTCTCGTGGCCGCTGTGCATTCCTGGCTTTGCTATCCTATACTTCTAGTAAGTGCGCATCTGTTTTTGCTGTATAAAGTTTAGCTGAAGTACTGTCTTGGTCCTCTGAACTTGCATATCTACTCCAACTGTGTTTTTGTTAACGCTGCTTCGAGACTAATCACACAAGTACGCATCTGATCAGCTTTATAGGGTTTCCGGTTCTTCTGTTGGAATGCTACTCGAGTTCCAATGTGTAACATTGCCTAATGAGTAATGTTATAGTACGATTTCCCAGTACATCTTTGTAAAGCCAAATACCAGAAAGCCTAACTGTGCACATTTTACTGTTGTAGCTAAACACGGTATCGACATCTGCGATATCTGTATGTCTCCAGTGTATTTGGTGTATTTTCAACCTGTACAATTGCTGCCTTCTTAGATGTTTGTACTTAAACCTCCAGTGTATTTGGAGCCTTTTCAACCTGTATAATTGTTGCTTTCTTAGGTGTTTGTACTTAAACCTGCAATTTAATCTGCATGCCATATTAAACTGTACAATTGCTGCTTTATAGATGTTTGTGCCTTAAACCTGTTATTTTGCCATATGCTGTGGTGTATCTGTGAGGGACATCCTGTACCATATAGCCCCTGTGCTGCTAAAGTCTGCTGACACTGTCTGCCATAAAACATGGCTCAAGTTTTTAAATCACTACAAAGTATCCCTCCAATTCACCCAAACTTCAACAGTATGCACCAGTAGTACAGCTCTGTATGTTTTATCCAGAAAACTGAGTAAATCCGTTGCTGGTTTACTTTCCTTGCCATTAACCACCTCCACGTGATTCAGCTAAACTAACAAACAACAGTGTTAATCCCATCCATTGCCCCTTCGCTTTCCAGCTACATCAGCGGGTAATGAGCGAACTAAGCTTATATGACCTTACTATACTTATGGATGTATCCATTCCAACTAATTTGTCCAAGCCATGAATGAACACAAGTACGCATCTGATCAGCTTTATAGGGTTTGCGGTACTTCGGTTTGAATGCTACTCGAGTTCCAATGTGTAACATTGCCTAATGAGTAATGTTATAGTACAATTTCCCAGTACATCTTTGTAAAGCCAAATACCAGAAAGCCTAACTGTGCACATTTTACTGTTGTAGCTAAACGTAGTACCGACATCTGCAATATCTGTATGTCTCCAGTGTATTTGGTGTCTTTTCAATCTGTACAATTGCTGCCTTCTTAGATGTTTGTACCTAAACCTGCAATTTAATCTGCATGCCATATTAATCTGTACAATTGCTGATTTATAGATGTTTGTGCCTTAAACCTGTTATTTTGCCATATGCTGTGGCGTATCTGTGAGGGACATCCCATACTATATATCCACTGTGCTGCTAAAGTCTACTCACACTGTCTGCCATAAAATGTGGCTCAAGCTTTTAAATTGCTACTAAGTATCCCTCCAATTCACCCAAACTGCAATATTATGCACCAGTAGTGCAGCTCTGTATGTTTTATCCAGAAAACTGAGTAAATCCATTTTTGATTTATTTTCCTTTCCTCTAACCACCTCCATGTGGTTAAGCTGAACTAACAAACAACAGTTTTGATCTCATCCATTGCCCCTTCGCTCTCTAGCTACATCAGCATGTGACCTTACAATTTTTATGGATGTATCCATTCCAACTAATTTGTCCAAGCCATGAATGCACCTATAATTCCAAAGACATGCATCTGGAGCATTTCTCCCAGGGCCTCCGCTGAAAACAGGCTCTGTGGAACCTAGTCGGACATTCCCGGTCAACAAATGTTAAATAAATTAAATAAATAAATAAATAAATAAATAAAAATATAATTGTTCCTGTCTTGCTTATCAGCTGCTTTAGCGAGTAATGAGTGTATGTACTCCTTTTCAGACCTTACAATACTGGGAATGTATCCATTCTAACTCTGAATGGATTACTTCAATCTAAGGACTATACCCACACACTGGTAGTGCTGCTGTTTCCCACCTAAACACAAATTCTCCTTTAATTCGTGGTTATCGGAACACACTTCCATAGCATATCCTGCACTGGGTAAATTAATGGACATAATACTTGCTGCTTGTATAGACTGATCTGTGCCCCCATTCTTAACTCTTAATTGGAAACCTTAAATGGCTCCATGCCTCTGGTAGATCAATACAATGTGCATCTTAATGCCTAGACATACCCATTTTGAAATGGATCTTAGTCAGAGAATGCATATGTGATTCCGTTTCACTACATGTGTGTGGGTTAAAGTGTAACTGTTGAAAACGCTGATCTCATGTAAGAAATACATGGTCTACTTAGCCTGTTACTGAATTTGTGTTAATGACACTGAAACACTGACATTGATAATTAAGCCTATTTTGTAGAGATTATTAAATCTATTTTGTAGGGATTATTATACCTATTTTTGTAGGGATTTGTACCTGAAGCATTTGTGCTTAGTTTTTGCATATGTTCACTGCTGCTTAACCTGTTAATTATGTATTACCCTCAACTGCTGCTTAACCTATTATTTAATTTATAAACCTCTCCCTCTCTATTTTCTCCAGCCCTTCAACCTTCTCTACCTAATTTGTTTTGTCTACCGGCCCAGCCCTCCTGAACATCCAAGAACATTCATAAGATACCAAGTCTGTTTGGCTGACTCCCTACAGGGACAGTCCTACTTTTCTCCCAGAAGTGTAATTAAAGGGATTAAAGAAAGTATGTTACATGCTGTTATACCTACTGTAATTTGCTTGTGAAATTGTTCTACCACATGCCTGGTGTTAGTAAAGGATCCCAGCTAGAATAGCCAGCAGCCATACCCTTTTCACTGTGAATCCCCCCATACCTGCCTCATCCCTGCCTCCTTTTTTCCTATTTCAAAGCTTTCTTGCTCCCTATATCTATCTGACTGCTAAAGTGGTTCCTCTCTCTACAATTACAAGATATGTTCACTAGATGGCAGTGCCTATCCATCTATAAGCTCTCTTCCCTCACTCCTTCTCACTCACTATAATATAAAATATTAATAGTAATTTATCTCTTTTTAACTGCTTAGTAACAGTCCTACCTACCTCTGCAATCTGTCTTCTCCTTTCCATTAGAACAGTACCCCAAGCATCCCTTTAACCACCCTGCTTACCTTCATCTGTACTTACCTTCACCAGACTGATTGTTTTTTTACACTGCCCTACTGCCTTCTTTCCTTGGGTATTCCCACTCCATTCGCCCTGCGGGCTCACCCTGCTCCCCTAACCTACCCCCAATTCCCACACACCTCCAGTGCTCCTGAATTTATTATAACTATACATCCCCTCCCCTTCATCTCTGCCAACCCACACAAATATCTCCTCACCAACCTCTCACCTCTAGTCATCCAATACTGTCTCTCCCCCTCTCCCATGCCAAACATCAAGGCACATCACTCACTTCTAAACCCCTCCTTCTTACACTCTCATACGTACCCTACATCCAACTACTTCCTCACTCCCTCACTCCTTCACTCAAATACCCTCCTCCCATTTATTCATTTAATTCTAAACCACACCATGCCTTCTCAAAACCTTCTCATCCCCTCCCTCTGCCTACTACTTCTAATTCCTCTATATCATGCTACCTCTTATTCCTCTCTCAAACTACCCCATTCAATCCTATCCCCTCTTCACCCTACCATCACCCTCAACAACCAACATCTTTCTACGTCAACTCACTTCCACACAATATCTCCCAACCTAGTTCAACCACACCCACTTCTCTGCTTCAAACTAAAACTTCTACCTACCTCTATGAAACATCATATTACTAAAGCATTACTATTCCTCCCACTAAACTCTAAAAGTAAACTCAAACCCCTGATCTCATTCCCCTTCAACTGCCTATGCCTAGCAGGTGACATACACCCCAACCCAGGACACACTACACCAACACTCCATCTCCCTCTATTACCACCCATATTTCCATCCCTAAATATCTCAAACTCCTAACCATCAATGCCCATAGTCTAAAAAACAAAATAGTCTACTTTTACACTTGGCTATACCATGCCCAACCTGACATAGTAGCCATGTCAGAGACATGGCTAAAACCCAATATGTCTGACTCAGAAATCCTAACTCCTGGATTTCAAGCTGTTATACATGACCGCTAAAAAAAGGGAGGAGTGACCCTAATCTACTCCAGCCTACTCTCCATCACCCCCTACCAAAATCCAATTCCTCAGTTCAACAATGCTGAACTAGTCCTAGTAACCCTTAAACTAAATAACCATAAAAACATTTGTGTCATAGCCTCTATATACCCCCTGGGAATAATATTAACATACTTGAGGAAATTCTTCAATGGGCCTCAACCAATATCAAGTCTGAGACATACATCCTAGGAGATGTAAACATTGACTGGAACAAAATTATTGCCAAAATTCCCACCATATCCATCAATCTATATAACTTCCCTCAACTTACTAATGCCATAACCAGACCCAATAAAAATAATGCCCCAGGCTCCATATTGGACTGGATCCTTGTCTCCCACCCAAATAACATCTCCCACATTGGCACCTTACCAGACTCCATTAGCTATCACTTACCAGCCTTCATCCATAGATCAACTCCTTCCTCTCCTCACCTACATCAATATATCCATACTCAGAATCTCACAAACTTTAACGCCACAACTTTTTCCAATTCTGTCAAACTTATAAACTGGGACAATCTAAATACCCTTCCTCTAGATAATGCTGTGGAACTCTTCAACTCAACCTTCTTAAATACCCTGAACTCCCAAGCACCTCTAAGAACAAAACATATAAAGGCCAATTCCACCCCCTGGCTTACTAAGGATACCAAAACACTCATGCAACAAAGGGACAAGACCTGGAGACTTTATCACCACAATAAGCACCCTGACACCCTTCTTAAATATAAACAACTCCACAGCCTAGCCAAAAAAACATATTATACAGGATAAAAAATCATACTATATCAAACTCCAGACTACCTATTCCACAAACCCCAAACAATTCTGGAAATCCATCAACTCTCTTCTCAATCCAGGCACCAAAAACAACCCTTGCCCTGACACTAGCAAATCTGACACAGAAATAGCTACACTGTTTAATTCCTTCTTTACTAACTCCATAGCAGAACTCACCAAAACCTTCCCTAACAACAACTCCTTCCCCCATCTCAAATCCTCTCCCCAATCTTCCTAACTAAACTTTCTTCCTACTTTTCATCTCAAACCCATCCCCACCTTATATATAAAAAAACTTCTCTCTAAACGTAAGCCATGCTCCAATGCCCCTGACAACATCCCCTCTCTCTTTCTAAAACTAGCAGCAGACAGCATCGCCATCCCCATTAGTATACTCATCAATAGATCCATACAGGAATCATATGTCCCTAAATTTTGGTGTACCACCTTTATCTTACCCCTCCAAAAAGGAGGCAAAAATAATAACTTCTCCAACTTCTGACCCATAGCAATTTTATCTCCTATTTCAAAAATTCTCGAGAAATGCATCCACTTCCAGCTAATGTCATTCCTTACAAGTAACCAACTCCTTATCCCAACACAACATGGGTTCCATCCTGGCCATAGCACAGTAACAGCTCTTCTTTCATTTCTAGACATAGTAAACCACGCCCGTGACTCCGGAAAACTAGTATCCAGAGTACCCCTCAACCTCTCCAAAGCTTTTGAGACTGTCTCCCATACCCACCTTCTTACCCACCTTTCTAATCTTAACCTCTAACAAAACACCATTACCTGGTTCAGTGGCTACCTCTCTGATAGATCCCAGGCTGTGAAATGGAAAACTGGCACCTCTGCCTTGCATATGTTTTGGTATTTCAGAATGTGTTTTAATATGGGTTGATACAGCTTTAAGGAGTATCTCTTAGTTTTGCACCTTTTTGCATATTTAAATGTTGAATACTGCTGATTTATTTGTATTAAGGTCTGAAGAAGCTACTCAGTGAAAGCGCTAACCTACTTATATTGCAATAAACTTCATTTTTTACCATTGAACTGCATTGGACTACATTGCATTTTATGGACTTGGAGTTATTTGGTTCATGGGATTTTACATCAGCGTTTTACACCCCTTCATTGCTTTGCTCTTTTGTTGTGTATCTATTTATTTTTATATCACTATCAGACATTTCTAACCTATGAACAAATTATATTCTCTACTACTGTTTTCAACCTATAAACATGTAAATATGTATTATATATTTTATATATGTTGCAGTTAAACTGTGCTTAGTTTGCTATTTAACACCTACAAGTTGTTTACTGTACCTTTTGCAACTGTGTATTGTATTTTGTTGTATTTTGTATTATGTAGCTTTTACTTTGTACTATGGAGCTTTTCTCCCTGAGCCTCCACTGAAAACGGGCTCTTTGAGCCCAGTGGACCTCCCCAGTCATCAAACTGGAAATAAATAAAATAAATAAATACATTTAGAAAATTATAAAGACATGTTGTATCTTGAGCCCATAGTATAAAACTTGGATTTTGCTAAGCCATTCTCTGTCTCATCTGATGTCTCAGAGGTGGTATGACGGCAGTCCTGTGGAAATAAGGACTGTTTTATAGCCACAAGCTCAGTAATGGTGGCAAGAGTTACTCTGTGACAGAGATCAAATAGCTAGCAATCAAGTGGACTCTCATCTTAAAATATTATGTCGAGAGCAAATTGGTTATGGGCATTGTCCTACTTCGGTGAATATATAGGCAGAAGGACTGTGATGCTAAACTTTCTAGGTGGGCATTGCCTTTCCAACTCATAGGTATAGGGTTCTTTACTATTCCAGTCACAATCGTCTTAAAGTGGATGGACTGTCCCACCCATTGAAGCTAGAAGTGGTCATTCTGTGCTCAGAGGGATGTCACGTGACATGATGATTGTGCCTGGATGGCACCCAAGGATATTATATTTTACGTAAACAGCTGGGTTAGTGGCATGCAGAGTACAATTTACTGAAGGGAAATAGAAGGTACTCACTACAGAAAGGCAAGATTAGAAGAATGCAGGTGTCTAAGTTAACTAAATGGAAGCAGGCATGATCTGAGTTGCTTATGAGGAATGTTAGTAGTGCACAGAGTTAGAGTCCAGATTCATATAGAAGAGTTGAACCAAAATATCTGAATGGAAAATGAAACTGCACAAGTTAGAAGGACTATTATGGCCTAGTGAAATAATCTCGATGTCTCTTTAATAATGGAGACCTTGGAGAAGAAGTATTTCTTACCTAAAGAAATGAGACTGCTGTTACCATTACTCTAGACACACTGGAAGGTATAGGTTATAACAAGCCAGAAAGATTATTAGACTGTTTTCCTGTACAGCTTGCTAACTTCCCATTAATATTGTTTTTTTTTTGTCAGCTGTATTCTGGCACAAACCAGAGGCCTAAAATGAAACTTTCATTTTATTTGAACTGTGTGCCTTGTTCCCCAGTCTAAAGATGGATCATTTATTTTCTCTTAACTTAGTAAATTGACTTGATAAACTTAATATTGACTTGACTGTCTAGTTCCAGAGACAACCTACCTTTTTTATCTGTATGCGTATATAGTGACAAGTTTTGAAAGGGATATTCCTTGAATGCAAAAAAAATTAAAAAAAATGATTTATCATCGGGATCTAGGCACACAAGTTCAGTAGGATGGATTTCCATAAGAAGAAGAAGATACATAAATAAGATGGAAGATAACACGTACAAGATATGCAAATAAAGGTTGAGCTTTAATTTTAGAAATTGAAATCAGTAGCATAGGAAGGTTGGGGCAAAGAGGACAGTTGCTCCATGTGCAAAGTATTAGGGATCACGAATGGGAAGAGCAGTTCCTACATCCTTTCTGTACAAACATTTCTGAATGCCAGTACAGAAGGGCACTTAAGAGCTTCCTGTATGTAAAGTTTTTTTTTTTTTTCCCAGTGGAAGTGCTGGTGTGTGAGAGAGTGTGTGTGTGTGTGTGTGTGTGGGGGGGTTTCTCTCTGTAATAAAGATAATCTTAAAATAGTAAAGTTCTACTTTTGTCTCTTTAATGGAAGGGGTGGAACTGTTTGTAATAAGCCAATCATTACATTACAGTAAAATTGTTTTTTTTTTGCTCTTAACAAAGTAAAGTTTTTTTTTTCTTTTCAGTAGAAGAGCTACAGTGTGCATGCAGGAAATGGGTAAACTGATCACATCTGTTACAGACAGTACATATCTGCAAATGAACTTGACTAAATTGACCACTTGGGCACAGGAGAATAATATGTTGATAAATGCATCAAAAACCTAGCATATGAGACTCAGGAGACCTAGGCTGAAGGGTGAATATTTAATATAGCACACACTGATTGACACTTCAGATTCATTTAAGGATGTGGGTATATGGGTAAATCCAGATTTTTTTCTAATCATATCAGCCATTTGGTTAATGATTATTGTAAAACTATATGATGTATAAAAAGATTTATAAAGTGTATGAAATCAGAAATGATGAAATTGTTTATAAGTTACATCAGACCCAAACTAGAGTATATAATAATAGTAATGTGGAAATCTTATAAGAAAAGTAGCATCAGTAAGTGGTATTACATACAGAAGAAATATACCAAGGGCTTGTATGGATGTGAAAATTTAAGTTACTATGCAAGATTAAAATATCTGAATCTGTAGAGTGCTTCATATAAATATTTAAGAAGAGATATTGTTCAGGTATATATGGCATTTAAAGACAACTACTTCTGGGAATGTTTGGGGTTATCAAAGAGTAGTAGACAGACATTAAACAACCTGTGAAGGAGATTATTTAGGAATGAGAGAGCTGCTTACTGGTTTTCTGCATGGAATAGACTAAATTAAATTAAAGAATAAACAATAATGAAGGAAGGACGATCATTACGGCCCATAAACAGCTAGTGGATATGAGATCGAAGCATACCAATAGTAGTGATGCAAGATTAACCTTGACTTACTCTTGCAATGTGAACACGATTTGTGATATAGTGAAGAAGAATTGGGCAATTTTATGTGTAGATGATAAGTTAAAACAGATAGCAAGTGACAAACCACAGTTTAGTTTTAGAAATAACATGTCCCTGAAGTGACAACTTTGCTATAAGAACACTAGAAAGAACTATGTACAAGCATCCCAGCCTATACTTGCAGGAGATGTAAAGCCTGCAAGTTTGTTTATACAGGGTGCATTTTTACACATCCTACAAAAGGGTTTGTAATAGAGACATCCTTTTATGCTGACTGCACTAGACAAAATCTTATATACTGTATTTTGCTTTTTGTGTGAAGTGCTTCATGTTTTATGTAACAGGCTTTTTAAAGACACAATTTTAGAGCATATGATTGATATTAAGAACAAGAAACTGAGGAATGCTTTAACACAACATGTTTCTAATAAAGGTCAGGAACATATGTTTAAATTCATGGCTGTAGAGCTACCTACTCAGTCCAAGTATAAGAGGTGGTGATTTTAAGAATGTAACTGAAATGAGAAAACAACAGTGGATTATTTATTTCAATTCAGATAAATACCCTGGTATGAATAAGTGTGTTTCTCTAAAACCAGCGTTGAAGGCACACCCACTTCCACATTAGTTTATCATTATAAAGTAGTTATATTCTATGGCAGCTGATCGGTTGCTTTGGTATTTAAATTCTGATGTGTGAAACACTGTTTAATAGGTCTGAAGAAGCAGTCTGAGGACTGTGAAAGCACTTGCTTTTGTTTTTTTCATTCTGTATTAAAGTTTGTTTGTTTTAGCTGTGGTGAGCATCCTTTCTTCTTTATTCTTTAGTACTTTGTTGTTAGAATGATCTTTGGCGACTTTTTTGATTTTTTTCTTGTTAAATTATATTAAAGCAAGCAATCAACAGTCTTTTAATGGGAATCCTTAGCCTTACTTTCCTAAAGATTTAATTGTTTCATTAGTCAGAACCCCACAATACAATACAATTTCCTCCTCCTACCGATAAAGCACCATTCCCTTTTAAGGTGATAGCAACACTACCATACAACAAAATGTACATACGTAAAGGAAACACTCATCTTAACACTTTTGCATACACCATGACATACACACACACACACACACACACACACACACACACACACACACACACACACACATACATATATTTATTGGCATTTGATTATCAGTATAGTCCACTGGGCTGTAAGAGTCCATTTTCAGTGGAAGCCTAAGACGAAAAGCTCCAAGTACATGTAACAATCTTCAACAATACATTGTATACATTGTACAACCAAGTTAACATCTGAGGTTTAAAATACATATGACTGTGTATACATACATACATACCTGCATATAAAAACATACAAAATTGTAAAGACAAGTTAACTTCAAATTAGCATATATGCACCCACATACATATATGTTTCACCTGCAATTTATTAAAAGTATGTTTGCTCAGTAAATTACTTGAAACTTTGAATTGCTAAAAGAGAAAGGTGTGGTTGCATTACAGATGAGAATGTCTGTGGGTTTGCCTAAGGGTTTGGCTACAGCTAGAGTTAGGTTAGGTGATACAGATTTAGGGCCCAATTCTAAAAGACTTGCTCTAAGTATAAGTGACCACTTACACTGAGGACAGCTCTTTTGGAATATGGTCCCTATGTAAGCCTGTTTTTAGATATGCCTTACATGAAAGTAAGTCACTTAAAGTCACTTACACAGAGAGCAAATCTTTCAGAATCAGGGCAGACTTACACTGAGAACAACTCTAAGAATCTGATCCTTGGTGTGTGCACAAGTGTCTACTAGCTAAGGTTAGAATTGGTTTATGTAGAGTATAGATTTAGTGTTGTATATATGTGTGTGTGTGTGTGTGTGTGTGTGTGTGTGTGTGTGTGTGTGTGTGTGTGTGTGTGTGTGTGTGTGTGTGTTGTTCTGTCTTGTGTAGTGATAATGCTGTGGAAAGGGGTTTTCTAATATAACCTGCAAGGTTATGGATATGGTCACAGTTAGGGTTAGCGCTGCATTACCAAGGAGATACAGGCAGTGCTGTATCTCTTGTGCTCTCTCCATTGATTAGTTTACTATAGGTATTAGTGTACTTAATCTGTTCTGCATGGATGTAAAATGTCCTATCACATCCTGTTAAGGAGGAGTTTTCCTCTACCTATGTTCCTTTTATTATATTGAGCAGGCCTCATGGATGTCTGCCCTAAATTAGCTCAAATGATATACATCCAGTTGAGGCTTGGGGTACTTCCCTTAAGAAAACAGTAGATACAGAGGTAGCTGATCTCAGTTTCTCTCATCCAGATGTCTAGCTTTGTCTAGCATAGAATTAGAATAAAATGCAGGTGCTTAACTTTTCACCACATAATTGAAAACGTTAATGCATTAATCTGGACATGCATGGAGTGCCTTGGTCATTAAAAATCTCTCATGGAATTCTTATGCCAGAAAAAAACACATGTTCTTTTGGTATGTTATTAACTCTTCATAGTAGTTTTGTCTCAAGATTTTTTTTTTAATTGTTCACTTCCGTCATATACTGATAGCACCATGCTTGATTTTACAAGTGGACCAATACTATCCATTAGATTTGTTTGAACTGGGACTTCCAATGCAGTTAAGGGTATCTAAAAATATAGTAAAAGCTAGGATTGGCTGCTTTCCTTTTACATTGCACAAAAAAAAAATGTTTGATGCCTTTATTTCACTAGGTCAGTAAAATTGGTTCAGAATTTCAGACTATTTCGTATCATTTTCTAAATAGTTACAAACAATTTGGTTAGTTTTTAAAAGGTCTTGGAACCGTATCTGTTTGTTTTTGTTCACCCTTTTGTACAGGATATTTCTTAGTTCGAAGTACAGGCTGTTCTTTTTCTTAGATTCCTCCTCTGCTCTTGCTATATTCTCTCTCTCTGTCTCTCTCTAGCTCTGCTTAGTGTATTCTTCTTCTTATCTGGCCTTCTTGAAATTGACATAGCATATCTGAAGATCAGCTAGGTCCAGACTATCTTCAGTATTCTGATGAGAAGTTCAGGACATGATCTCCTTTACAAAGACAAGTACAGGCTGCTTCCCTTTTTCTAGTTCCTTCTCTATAATGATAACTCATGAAAATAATATTCTTCTGCGTGGAGAACTGTCAATTTCCTTTTTTTCCCACTCATTTTCTTTAACTTTAAAGTAATGCTTCTGTTTCTTACTGGCATTCTAATTTTGTGTAACAGAGAGAAGCTTAAAATTCTGTTCAGGTTCCCTATTTACTTTTCTTTCAGCATGAGAGCCATCTATGCCTTCCTCAGTTTCTCTACCTACTTTACTTAGTGTGTGCTTAACTATGGGCCAATCTCTGTCCATTTTTACTCCAACAGGTTTTACTGTTTTAAGTTCTGAAGTCTTAGTATGATTTTATGTAACCCTTCCACTCAGAGCCACATTTTAGCTCTTTTTATGTCTTGTGTCTTCCAGTCATGCACTTTTTCTCTTTAATAGACTATATATTTCTGGCAATATATCTGGTTGATGCTTTTTCCATAGCTCTTTGAATTGTAGAATGCACTGGACAATTTTCACATAATACGTTAAGTCAGGCATTGAAGCTACTGAGTGTCACATTTTGCCTAAAAAAGATTATATTTACTACCTGTATTATAAGGTACTCCATTTTATTTCCATTTGCACAAACCACATCACTTTGCTGGTTATTAGTTGTTTTGTACTTAGATATTCTGGTCTAGCTAATTTAATCATGATCCCATAGTCCATTGACCCTTGCAACTCCTTCCCTTCTATCACCATATTATATTTAACAAGTTTAGTAACATCACTATGGTATAATGTAGAAACTAAAATTGTAGTAGTTAAAAGTTCAGCATTAACACATTCCATAGGCATGCTTTAATGACATTCTATAGGCGTGCTTTAATGACATTCCATTAGGCTCATTATATTCCATAACCAACATTGCAGGTACAACTTTTTAACTAGTATTAAAAGTTTTTACCAATGCAGTGTTGCTATTGTTAATGGTACAGGAGTTTGTGGTGTGCCCCTTTTTAAAACATTTAAAACAAACTAACTCAGATTCTCACATTTTTTCATGTTTGCCAGGAAAGAAACATAAGCAAGGAAATTTTACTATTAGTCTTTGGATTATGCAAGTCTGGTTAAAAGTTTGCAATTTCAGTTAGCAACAGATGTTCTTCTAAAACAATTAGCTTTGCAGAAGACTTAGGGTCAACATGGACTACCCATTTTCTTAAGTTTCTAGACAGCCAATATTTCTAAAATTTTTCTTAAAATATTTATATGAAGTTCTATCAAAAAATTCAAAATGTCTATTAAATCAGCTATCTGTGACCAGTCTATGCATCCTAAATGTCTATTAGTGAAATAAACGTAACTATTCCTCAGGTGAAGCCCTAGTTCTGGCCATAAATTCCTTTTGCATTTTCTGATAGTTGTCTGCACCAGCATCCTCAAGGTCCATATTATGTTTTTAGTCATCTAATAGATGTTAGTCAGTATCTTGACCTTGTCAGCTAGGAGCCTATTTTCTATATCTGAATACCTTTCGAATGCTACAAAATAAGCATCATACACTGTCTTTCTACTGAGATTTTTTTCAGTGGTGAACTGTTTTGGGGGATTCACAGTGAGGTAGCTGATTCATTTACTACACCAGATGTTTGTTGTTGGGAGCTGAGCAGGGGTTGTGATTGAAAAGTTGTACGGTAATTCACTAAAGCTTTTTTTTTTTTTTTCATTTTGAACAACCACAGAAGCTACAGTGTCAGTGCACACACAATAATGCAGGACAATTTAACACTCAGTAATTACCACTTTGATTAGCAGCATTGCATTCACTTGGGAAAGCTTCCATTCCTCTTTGGAATGGTGAATATGCAGCAGTTGGAGAGACCACAGAGGTTGCTGACCAGGAAAATCCAGGATCTCAAACACCTATCCTATACAGATAGGCTAAAAGCCCTATCCACCTGCTCAGTCTCATACAGACTGCTCCGAGGTGACCTGTGTCTGGCATACAAGGCCGTCTCAGACTCAGCCTTGATGGAGTTGCTGTATATCCGTAAGTCAAACTCCACTAGCGCAACCCACACACAGGGTCTCAATCTGGTCTGTGACATTAATAGAACTTGCTGGTGGGATAGATTTGTGTCCCAGTGACTCCCTCATCTGTGGAATAGACTTTCTCTCCATGTCAAGCAGAGTACCTCACTAACCCTCTTTAAGAGGAACCTGGACGACTGGATGGGAAACAGAAAATATACTCCTGGGATCCCACCTGAGTCCTGCTGGACAGGGAAAACAGGTGCTGATTTTGTGAGAACATGGGTGAAATTCTTGGCTAGGCTTATAAGGGCATCTGGGCCAATAGCCTAGTATCATCATATGAACTATGAACCTATGAATAGCAACTCAAGCAGAACACTTGATTTCTGTTAGCATGTAAACTCACAGTTTATACATAAAACCCTGATTGCACCTACTCCATCCACCAATGTAGCAGTTTGTTGTGCTTATTATAACAAAAACAGCTTTGTAGTACATTTCATTGAAGGTACATTTGACTGAAAAGCCATTTTATCAAAATCATTCTGAATAACATATATATCACAAAAATCATTTCTGCAGAGGGCTGACTCCCTGCACCCCCACCCCATTAATTATATATATTCTAACTCCAAGGTTGCACATCCTTTGAGAAAAGAGAAAACATCACACACAGTGAATCAATGCTGGTACAAAAACACATACACAAACATTCACAGTTCTGCAGGTACAACCTGACAGTGGGCATTACTAAGCCAACCAAAATTATCTAAATTACTAACAACTCCAATGCTAAAAAATGACATCATAAATATCATTTCTAAACTTTCATTGTTTTTGGCAAATGACTTTTCAGTCAAATGTGCTTTCAATCATTTTTTTAACCACATGGCTTTCATATAAATGTACGTGTGACAAACATAC
>NC_056745.1:593737153-593897153 GCF_019279795.1 Protopterus annectens
TTCTGAAGACATCTGTAGAGGTGGGAGTTATGGCTACCACCTGTCCCACCCTGCAGGTTGCAGTCCATGTTTAGCCGGGTGTGACCTGTGGCAATGACACAAACAATACAGAGTTCCCCAGAGTGTAGGACAAGAAACATCTTCTAAGGTGGTCCACTACCTGCATAAAGCAGTTATTTCACATCAGAAGTACTTTACTGGTATGAGAAATAGCATAACCTATGGTGATGTGACAGATGCAGTCATATTGGTAAACAAAGGGAAGTCCTGGCTGGTGCACTTGCAGTGGGTTATGGTCTGTCCTGCCAAGTGTCACAATACTATAAGATATGTCCGACATTCCACATTTGATAAGGTGCCAACCCTACCCTACACTATGTTGCCTATGTGTGTGCAATTTGTAGACATGTGTACATCCTGTGAGGAGCTTCTGCCTACAATGACCCACATGTATGAAGGCTTGAATGTTAACTGGCACCTCCCATATATGTGGGTACCACCTACAGCTGTGGCAACTGTGAGTTGTGTGATGTCTATCGTTGTCACACAAACTGATGTTAACACACTGCAATGGGGTAATAGAGCGGGCATGGAATTGTGGCCAGGTCCTGGCCTCCAACTGAATGCAGACAACAATACTATCACAATAACAATCTATTGTAGATGGGACATGTTTATTCAAAGCACAACAGGAATTACATAATTAATTAAAAAAAGGAGAGAGGTTACATTATTTTATGGCCAAGGGCATAACACATAAATTGTATGTAAAGAATAGTACAGTAGCAAAGTTTTTTTGTGTTGCAAAATTACATAAAAATGTTCAACAGCCTCCAGGACGTCCGATAGTTTCGTCGACTGGAAGTTTTACGCATTATGTAGGTAGTTTTTTGCATGAAGTACTAGTTGAAGAAGTGGTGAAATTGCCATCGTATATTAGAGATTCCTATGATTTTCTGGGTAAAATACAAGGAATAGAGTGGACCAATGATATGTTTTTTATTACAGCGGATGTGGTCAGTTTATATACAAACATCATACATCATTTAGGTTTGAAAGCTATACAACATTTCTTGAGAGATACACCTAGGACTCAATATATCATGGAATTAAAATATTTCTGTTTAACTAATAATATTTTTGAATTTTATATAAACAAAATGTAGGAACAGCTATGGGGGCAGCATTTGCCCTAGTCTATGCCAACTTATTTATGGGGCTGGTTGAGAATGAACACATTTACAGGAGCCAGTTTTTTAATAGATATGTGTTAAAATATTTTCGCTTTATAGATGATTTGATTTTCATCTGTAAGGGCAGAAAAAATCTGACCAATGAATTTGTGGAATATTTAAATAATAATAATTATAAAATCAAATTTGATGGGATACAGGTAGGTGTAGAAATTAATTATTTGGACATTTTTTTAAAAGGACGAACAGGTAAAAAGATCCATACTTTGATATATTGGAAGTTTAATCGGGTAAATAGGATGTTACATGCTACAAGCTGTCATCCAGAACATACTTTAAAGTCTATACCTTATGGAGAAATGTTGAGAATTAAAAGATTATGTAGTGATGTTAAAGAGGCAAGAGATGAAGCTAAAAATATGATGTACAGTTTCATAGATAGAGGTTATAATTTAGACGAAGTTAAACAAAGTTATGCAAAATTATATGAAGAAGGTAATAAAGGTACATTTAGTAAGAGAATTATTATGAACAACAAATTTGAAACAACAGAAAGAAAGAAAGAAAGTTCAAAAATGTTTTTTGTTACTAAATATACTGTTTTTTCTAATAAATTGAATGAGATAGTCAAAAGTTTTTGGAAACAAACTAGAAGAGAGGTGTTGTCTCTAATAAATGTTAAGCTTTGTGTCTCTTATCGTAGGGGACGCAGTTTAAAAGATTTTCTAGTACGAGACAGGTATAGAAGACCAGTACAAAAGATAGGAAATATTGTTGCCAAGAAGGGGACATTTCCCTGTGGAAAGTGTTCAGTATGTCAGTATATAACAAGTGAGGCAGAAAAAATAGGAGACAAAAGTTTTAACACCATGGGCACATATTCCTGCTTGAGCAGAGGTGTAATTTATTTGATTAAATGTTCATGTGGTAAAAATTATATAGGGGAGACTAAGAGAAGTTTGGCTGAGAGAATAAAAGAACACATTAGGGATGTGAAGAATAAAAAAATGCTGAGTCCAGTAGCAGAACATTTTCATTTGGTACATAGGGGGATTATTAAGGATATGAAAGTTACAGTTTTAGAACAAATAGAATATCAGTATGGTAATGAAAATTTGTTAAAACATGTTTGAAGGAAAAAAGATGCTATTTTTATTATGAAATATGAAACTTTACAGCCCAGGGGACTCAATAAAGAGTACAATTGGCAGGGTTTTATATGTTGATTGTTTTATTAGTAATTTTGAATAGTTTTATCTAATTGTTTAATTGATTCATTGGAATATGATGTGTTAAGAATGTATATAATGTGGGATTACAAATGGGCAAAGTTTTTTACTCTGTAAAGGCAACAGCCAAGGCGCTAGAGATTGCAAGGTTTTATTAATAAATTTATTCTGGTGGAAAGTAGAGCTGTTTTTCACTGGTCTTTCTTTGTAGTTACAACAATACTATTGTGCCATATGGTGAGGAGATGGACCCACTATTTCCTAAATGCACAAACTACATTGACAGACATGGCTACTCAGATTGATAACACTGTTGTTTCCGCCCATCAAATAATGGCAGTGGTCAGAAAAGACTTGGACGTGGGTCACCACATAGGTAAAGGGAATGCATCCAGACAAAAGGTGGACATCACCTTTTTATAGTCCTCAGTACAACAATATATTAGCAGCATGGCTGGTATGGTATGTACCTATGCAGACATCTGCTCCAAATGGAAAGGCTATGTTAACACCTACAAAGGTTATCCATGGTCTTCCACACCTGTTCCTTGCATATGGCCTCGAATCAGTACAGCCCCACTTGGTACTGGACATGTTGTCCACAGGTAGACTGTGGCATGCCTAGATGGCAATGTTGTGCTCAGCCCTTCAACAGCTACCCCATATATGTCAGTATAACTCTATGTGCATTACCAGCATGACAGGCGTGAATGACATATGACACAGCAAAAAACAAACAAAAAAACAGCTGGAGAGACAGGTTTGACTCCCACAGGCTGCCCTGTATCAGGAATGCAACCCCCAAAAATGTCATAGTGCCATGCAGACCCTCATCAACTGCATCAACGTTGAGTGGATGTCAAAAAAAATATGTCTATAGGCTATATTTTTCACAACAGTACTGCTCAATACTCTACAGGTCTGCCCTTAATTTACATCTACATGTGCCCTAAAGCTTCTATAGCATGAACATACCCCTCAAGCTGTTGACATGGAATGGTATAGGCCAAGCTGTAAGAACTATAGGTACATAACTACAGGGGACTTGTACATGTCAGGGTAACATATATGACTAATAAGATGTACCCTGCACTGATGTTGTGTGAGTGTGCTACTGGCATACTTCAAATGGAGTTATATCTGTGTCCAAGGTTAATGGCAACAGTGCTCACTAGTTGTGACAGCATAACACTTGAGAGACATGCACAATGCATGGAGTATATACTTATCCTGCTGTCATTTGTAGGCATGAGGTTGGACTATCCGTACACATTCACAGATGCATTAGGCATGCAGTCATACCAACAGTGGAACATTTAATTTGTCTAATTCAGTTGGAATACTACTGTACTGCCTGATGTTTTATTTAATGGGGTGTTATCAACTTGCTGAATACTGCTGTTTACACACTAGTACATCTGGACAAAGTTTATTAGTATACCCTTCATACAGCTACTACAAACATTTTTTTACCTGTAAGCCCTGATGAGAAAATATCTGTTAACACTACATGACAGTTTCTACAACTAGTCAAGACTACTTGTCTGTTACTATAAATACATCTTAGTACCGGTCTCTATTTGTTATCACACTGAGCTACTGGAATATGGCTGTCTGCTGGTTGACTGATTTGTGCCTAAAGCTGACTTGGTTACAACGTCTGACCTGGTAAAGTAGGTACAGTGTAACAGAAGACTGCAGTGACAGTTGAAAATACATGCATGAGATTCATGCATGGCAGAGATAGTAGGGGACATGTGTATGAATAGTTGGAATGCAGGTGTACATATTTAACCCCTAGTGGCCGGGAATATGTATGGTATATTTGCAGTGTACGCGATTATATTTCAGATTAGTTTCATTTGTTCTTTATTGTTCATTATTATTATTATTATTATTATTATTGTGATTATCAATTTGATTTGTATTTAAAGTATACATATATTAGTTTTACATATTATAAGTATGCTTGTAGAGTGGTAAGAAAATTAAGCATTTTAAAGTTTTAAAGTTTTAACTTCAAAATTCAGTGTAAAATTTGGGCATTGCTCTTTTAAGTACTGATTGAGAGTTAATTAACTTTTGTATTTAAATCTTAACTGAATGCTTCACACTGTTTTGTCTGAAGAAGGCTTGGTAGTGACCGAGCCGAAAGCGCTAACAATAAAACAGTTTTTTTCATTAATTGCAGTTTGCTCTTATCGCTTCCAGTCCCATCTTGGTTGTTTTTACCAGTCGAGTATTTTGGAGATATTTGCAGTGTACAGCTATTACAGTCTCATACTTGCCTGCATTGATGCACCTACATTCAGGAATATGTATAGCTGAAATGCAAACGTTATCACAAGACAATCCTTAGGGAATCACCCTATAATACATTACACATTAAGGTTCAGATCTTAGTGCAGAACATATATCAAATTGCATTCTATCTTGTTGTACAGCTCCACATCTACACTTTAGCATAACAGTTCTTTATCAGCCAAACTCCAGTCACTTCATGGTGTCATAGCCATATTTGCTGTGAAGCACCTGTACAATTGGATTTCTTCAACAACAGACCATAATAAACACAACACTTGGGGGAAAGAACTTTATTGAGGGTGACATGACACAGTGGTTTATTACATTCAAAATTCTGGCTGCAGTTGTACTGTATATCCTGTAGATAATGAATGAATGTCATTTATTACCTTCACAGTTTCAGTCATGGTGTACTTTATTACAAGATCCTTAATATTAATAGAGTATATACATATGTCATTCCTACACAATATTATTACAGTATTACCTTTTTTTGCATCAATAGTAGCATGTTTGATGTCTTTCATCTGTATTGCACAGTACCTGGCATTACTCACTTATATCACTGTGGGTCTAAGAACACATTTATTGCAGTACACTCAGAACACACTATACCTACTGCCAGTAGACAATGTACTCTTTCTTATTTATTGTACTATATATTGTGGTTCCCAATTAAGTAAGCAAATGCTTAATATAGCAAATACTGTTTAATTGACAGATAAATGTCAAAACGGCAAAATCCTGAAGACGCGGAACAACAATTTTTTTCCCAGGGGAAAAAAATCACTGGGTCGTTTTCGGGACTTTGCCATTTCCTCCACTGTGGTGCAATCTTGGAATTAGTATATTTAAGTAAGTGGCGTGGGGTGTGGGGGGCAAAGCGCTGTATATATTTTGTTTTTTTTTTTGTTTTTTTTTTTTTTGCGGACCATCGATTTTTTTTTTCCCTGGTGGGAAAAAAAATCACTGTTCCGTTTGCTCAGAATTTTGTGTTTTAAATTTTTTTGGGTCAATTATACAGCGTTCACTATTTTAAGCATCCGCTGTTATAATATAGAGGCTATATTGCAAGATAGACCTGTGCTCACCACACTGTTAGTCCATCCTTGCTAGGTGCCATGCATGAGCATCTAAGTTGCAAGACATCTCCTCTGCAGATGTGGGGAGAAAATACACCATGATGCATACCTGTATATCAGATAGTCATACCACAATTTGATAAATCCCCAGTTGCTATAACTACAAACTTCTGGGGCATTCTGGTCCCGAGCATCTTGGATGCATTGGGCCTAGAGCCCCCTTCCTTTGCGTCAGGTGACCATAATGATAATGCACCTGTTCACCAGTGTAGGGGATTCTAGTGGCATTGGTGAGGTCACATGCCAGATGGTCCCAGGCCTCAGACTTGTATTCACAGCCCTGGTGCTTGACCTGCAGTAATCTGGCATCATGGTCTTTCACTATGAGTCCAACCATGACCCTGGACTCCAATATGCCCCAGCGCTGTGCCCGAAAGCACGCTTCCTCTTTGACTCCAGCCATAGTTCCTTCAGTGATAAAACTCCAAGTTCTGGCTGTATTCCCATGTGTGCAGCTTAAATAAGGCTATTTTCCCACTCTTTGTGGCCATTGGACCATTTTTAAAAATGTTAAGCTCCACTTAGCAGTGTGCAAACCCGCTAAACTTGGTTGAACAGTGCTTAAAGTGGCAAATGCTTAGCACTGCTTTGTGGTTTGCAAACCCACTTAGTTGAGCTGAGGACTGCTTAGACTGGGACTGCTTAAGTGTTGCTTGACTTGACTTAACAGTGCTTAGCGGAATTTAGCTATGGGCAAAGTACATATTTTACAAATTAAAAAAAATGTTGAATGTCATTCTTCATAAGGGATGCTTTTATTATTATACATGCTTTTGACAGACGGTGCAGTAGTAGAGTTGTTGCCTAACAGCAAAAGGTTCTCTGGTTCGATTCTTGGCTGAAGTGCTTTATGTGAGGAATCTGCATATCCTCCCTGCGTTCATGTGGGTCTTCTCCGAGTACTCAGGTTTCCTCCCATGTTACAAAGATATGCCTCTGGAGTGTTTCTCCCTGGACCTCCATTGAAAATTGGCTTTGTTCCAAGTTGTATTTTCCAGGTAAACAAATGATAGATTAAAAAAATAAATATCCCCTAACCTTATGTATTTCAATTACATTATCATGGAGTGTGACTGTCATTTATTGGGCACTTGTGTATAACTGGAGCTTTGCTCCATTGGACTCTACTGAAAATGAGCTTGTGGATCAGCTGGACTAACCCAGTTAACAAATGTCACTAAATGCATCAATAAAAGAAAATAATAATGTATAAAATATTGCTATCACATATAAAAGCTGAATTGCAGTGTGAGAGGGTTGTGGTCTTTATTATATGGGCAAAACAGAGAGACAGTTAAGAAAGAGAATATATGAACATATGTACGCTATAGATAAAGGGAATACTAACAATGCCCTGGTCAGACATAGTTTAGAATGTCAGGACTTTATAAGTTTTAAGTTTGGCATTCTTGAGGTTGTACTCTATAATCCAAGAGGTGGTTGATGGGAATTAAAATTAGAATTAAAAGAATTACAGTTGCAAATAAAATTAAATGCAGTTAATGCCCCAGGCATAAATGAAAATGTATCAGTACTCCCTGTTCTAAAATGGAAATCAATGGAATTGTAAAATATTTGTACATTTGAACATTGTGTATATTTTTGTGTATATTTTATAGGATTTAAAGGGCTGTTAATATGGGTAGGCACAAACAGTATGATAGTTAGTAGCACTTGATACTTTGTTCGTGGTTAGTTGAGATATTTATGTACTTATGGTATTTTGTACATTTTAAAGTATTGTCCCATTGCCATTTTATTATCAGAGGTTCAAATTAAGTTTTAAATGTATATATTTAAGCATTTAAATAATCTTTTGTATGCTTTATTCCTTATGGTATTAAGTTGTGTGTTCAGTGGGATGAAAATGGGATGAATTTACATATCTCTTTAAGAGTGTGGAATTCTTAATTAGATATTTGATTTATTTTATTATAAAATATAAGGGTTTTCAATGATATTGTTGTTCTGAAGAAGTCCCATTTTGTTTTTTTTTATAGGGATGAAAGTACTTGATATTAAATTGTTGGACTTTTAATAAAGACTTTTCGAACATTACATTTGATGGCCAGTGAGTGCTGTTGTGGAGTTTGTGATGTGGTGGTTGAATTTGGGTTTTTCAGCCATTTATTTTTGATGTTTTCTGATTTAGTGTTGTTTTCAGTGTAGACCAACTCTGCTGCAGGTCTGATGGTGATACATTGTGGTTTGAACTCAAATGGAGGGAACAAGAGATACACATATATTACACACGGTGTGTAATTCTGTTTCAACCTCCCAAAATTCACAGGATGTATTTCATTTTTCTAATCAAACTAGCATTGGTGAATTAACACAGTTGATAGATGTGTTATCCCAGCAAGTTGGCAAGATGCAGTCAAATTTGGAAAGACTACAAATCCCACGAAGCACCTGTGATGAGATCTGAAGGGAACATTGGAGTGCTTCTGAAAGGTTGGCCAATCAGGGAGATTTCTCTGATGCTGTTCTGGAGTAGACAATGCAGAATGGAGTATGTAATGGAGTGAACTGGCATGTAAGTGATTCGGATCGTGCCAGAAAAGAAAATTATAATTTTCACGATTGAATTAGATCAGAAATTTGTTTTTCTGCCAACAGCTTGAATAATTCAAACCAACAAACACCAAAAACATTTCAGAAGAAACTGAATGAACTCGAAACAAATCTTTTCAGGGTACAGGGTTTACAGTGTGACAACCTGTACTTGAATGAAAGTATTAAAAACAAATGTGTTCCAAAAGGTTTAAGAATCTTTAAGTTTCAAAATGGTTTAAAAGCTGGGGAGAGAGGTTGAAGCTGATAAATTAAGTACATTTGACCGATTTGGGTTTAAATCAATATCCTTTATAATTAAGTTGAATAACAAATATTAATAAGGTGTTGGATGAATTAGTTATTTTGAATAATGAAATTCTGGATGACTTTGAAATAAATGTTCTAAGGTACAATACATTTTTAAGAAAGTTGAAAATCGTGAAATTGAATCTTGAACAGAAAAAGAGAAGAAAGGGCTAGGGATGATAATGATTATATCAAGAAAGCTGCCTACCCATTACCAAATTCTTATTATGATGTAAATGAACTAGTATAGGACGTTAATTGGGAACATAATGAACAGGATTACAGTGTTGAGCAGGATCCCTATTCTGGGAATACACATGATAGGGATTCAGTAGATTATGAAGTTAATTATTCACCCCTAAGGAGGTCAGAAAGGATAGAAAATATGAACTGGAACTGTGGCTGATGATGCCCATCAAAAGTGCACACACACCCACTGAGGAATGCCATAATGAGGTACACACTCTAACCAGAAATATCATAAAGCGTGTGTTTGAGCTGCTGAAGTCATGGTTCCAGTGCCTAGATACATCTGGGGGGTCCTGCAGTACAATCCATGTACCTGTACTGAAATATTCACCATCTGTGCCATGCTACACAACATCATCCTGAGTAAGCAGCTTCAGTAGGATCAACAATGGTGTCACATGTCTCATGCATTCAAAGGGCACAATGAAGTGGTGTATGGATTCAAGATATTTATTGTGCATAAACATGTCAGGAATTGTAAATGGGACATATATTTAAGCTAACTGATTCACTCATTACTTCAAACACACTCGCATGCTCATCTCCATTCATGACTGCATTCACTCTGGCTGACTGTACAAAATGGCGCTGTTCTTGCATGGGCTCAGTACTTATATGCACATGCTATCTAGCTACAGTGGCTGAATAGGAACAACATACATAATGATCTACATCCTCCCTTTATGATTTGGTCCACATGCAATAGGAGAACAAGACAATCAACATGCTAGATATCACTTCAATATTAATAATAAATCAGATCTCAAGTCCAAGCCGGCATGTATCTTGAACTGGGTCTTGAAATTCTACCAGATCCGGTCACATAAAAGCTTTGACTGGGCTTAGCAACAGGGACAGTCTCTGGGGAATTCTTCTCAACATGAACTTTGGAGGTTACATCAGGATTATGAAGAAATTACACTTTCCTCTGAAATCTAAACAAGTATAGGGTCACTCTGAGAAATTGAGTCTTTGGCACAGGCAATGTGCTGCGTCACTGGTTTGCACACTGGAAGTATGTCTTTGGTTCCTTCTGAAATCCATTCCTTCCAATTGTACAATATACGATCTCGGTTCTTCAGAAAGATTTTTTATAATTACCACTTGGTCATATCCTTTAGATGTTTGCATCCTTATGATCTCTCCTTGTCTTAATGGTCTAAGAGGTTTGTTAGATTTACTGTAGTACAACTTTTGCAACTGACATTTTTTTCAAAAGTTGAGTCTTGACCAATCTGTTGTTCTTTGCATTTGGAATCAATAGTTGTTTACTGATTTGTAAGGTTGTTCTTGTCTGTCTAGGCATTAATCTCTGAGCAGGTGAACCAAGCAAGTTATCTCAAATAATGTTTCTGAGATTGAGTAGGTTAAGAATAACACTGGTACCATTTCTCTTGGATTTTTTTAATGAACATTTCACACTTTGAACTGCATGATCAGCTAATCCATTGAACTGTGGATACTCAGGACTACTAGAAACATGGACAAAGTCCAAAGACTCGGCAAATTTCTTGAACTGTTGACTTGTAAACTGTGTACCATTGTCAGATACAACTTTGTGGGGACTACCATGTTGAGTAAAATATCTCTTCAATTTTGTAATGACAGTGCTAGACATTAGATTAGGAAGAAGGTCAATTTCAAGCTAATTTAAGTAAGAGTCTACCAACACTAAGTAATGCTGACCATTCCATTCAAAAATATCAGTTGCAACCGTTGACCATGGTAATTCAGGAATCTGGTTTATCTGAAGTGGTTCTGTTTGTTGGTGTGGTTTAGTACTATTGCAAATAGAACATGATAGAGTTTCCCTCTCTATATCTTTTGACATAGAAGACCAAAATACTATACCTCTTGCCCTTCTTTTGGTAGAATCAATACCCATGTGACTACAATGCAAAATCTGGATATATTTCTGTCGTAATTCTGAAGGCATTACCACTTTAAGACCTTTCATGATGATTCCATCTTCCATCATGAGCATGTCTCGGTAAGGAACATACTTTTGTATGTCATGTGGTAAACTAGTTTGTTGCACTGGCCATCCTTGGCTGGTAAAATGTTTCAGTTTCAGGAGAATAGGGTCTTGAGCTGTATGCCTTCTGAGCTCATCAAGACATGATGAGGAAAAATGTTGGACTTCCATGACTTGAAGGTTTGTTTTCTTATTGTCATGCTGTTCTGTTTTTTTTTTTTTTGTCTAGGTGCTCTTGACAAAGTATCTGCAAGGTAGAGATCTAAGCCTTTTATATAAATGATATTGAAACTGTACTTTTGAGATTTTAACGTCATACATTGCAAGCATGCTGGGGTTGAATGTATTTGCTTTTTTACAACAGTCACTACAGGTTGGCAATCAGTCTTTATTTGAACAGGTTTGCCATAAATATAATCATGGAAGTTTGAACATGTGAACACTACTGCCAAAAGCTCTTTTTCAATTTGCTCATACTGCATCTCAGTTTTTGGGTTAATGTTCTGGACACATAGGCTACTGGTATGCCTTCTTGAAGACATGCTGCACCAACACTATACTTAGAAGCATCACATGAAAGAGCTACTGGTTTGTGAACATCATAATACCCCAATGTGGGTGGACTGGCAATTTTTTGTTTCAGAATATCAAATGCTCCTTGATGTTGTTCTAACCAGGACCAGTTTACATTTGTGCATGTCAACTCATGTAAAGGTGCTGAAAGCTCACTTAGGACTGGAGTTAACTTTCCTAAATTGTTGACAATACCAAGAAAACGTTGCAAAGATGTGACATTATCTGGGACTGGCATCTCAAGAATTTCTGCTTGCTTAGACAGATCTGGTTGTAAGCCAGAAATAGTAAATAAATGACCCACATAAGTAACTTCTCTCAGCTTGAATTTACATTTCTGAGGATACAGATTCTTTACATGCCCGGCCTAGAATTTTCTTGAGATTTCTATCATGTTCCTCTTCACAAATTCCCCATATAATAATGTTATCTACCATGATAGCACATGGATTACCTGAAAAAAATGTATTCCATCGCATGCTGAAATACTTCACAGGCAGAATTTATCCCAAATGACATTCTTAAGAATCTGTACCTTCCAAATGGTGTACTGAAAGTAGTTAACAATGAAGATTTGTGATCCAGCAAAATTTGCCAAAATAAACTTTTTGCATCTAAGACTGAAGAAACAGTGGTATTTGGCATAAAAACTGCTACTTCTTCTTAGGTTCATAGGTAGGTACTAGGCTATCTGCCCTAGGGTCTATACAAGCCCAGCCAAAAAGGTACCCTGGCTTTTGCCACCCAAGAAAATTATTTTCCTGTGCTACTGTCGAGCAGAGCCACAGATGTGATCCCTGGGGTGAATTTCCTATTTCCCATCCAATCAACAAGATTTTTCTTGAAGAGTGCTAATGAGGAGCTTTGTTTGATATAGATAGGTAGTTTATTCCAGAGTATGGGAAGTCTCTTGGACAGGAATCTATCCCTCTGGCATGTTCTGTTTATTGTGGTGACAAGGTTTAGTTCCCTAGAGTGTGTAGCTCAGGTGACCTAAACCTTGTCACCACAATTGTGCACATCAGATGATGAAGAAGTTTAAGATCTTTGTTTATATCAATACATATTCAAATATCAGTGGAGCTTATCTTATCAGCTACAACCATGGAGGATACCCATTCAGTTGGTTCTTTACTGGAGTTATCACACCTGAATTCACCATTTTGTCTAGTGCTGTTTTCACTTTGCTGTGCGTTGCTACCGAAACCTTCCTGGCTCTTCTGATAACTGGCTTACTTCATGTTTTAAATTCGTGGAATATGTGACTGGTAGTTTGTCAAGCTCATCTTTGAAGATATCAGCATATTCATGAAAAATATTCTGTGTAAAACTATTGTGGTTGTTCAGACTTATATGGTGGACCTCCTCATTAAATGAAATCAGTCCCATTCTCAAACTGTCACTACATAAAACTGCAAGTCATAGCTGTTTCAAGCAAAATGGCATGTGAGAACTACTGCTCCATCGGTTTGAATCTCTTCACTACAATAAGCTGAATCAAGTTTCTCACCAGCTTTTACTCTGGCAAACATTTGTGCTGACAGAGCATTGCATTTGGACCTGGTGTCTCCTTTAAACTCTACAGGTTTTCCATTAATCCAAACAGTACAAAATATTTTACCTTGCCTGCCAACTGATAATCTACTGTATTAACAGTTTCATTAATCGCAGAGACACCATCAACATAGAAAGTTTACTCACGGCTTTCTACTATCTTATCTACTTGCTTCTTTGGATGCTCTCTTTTATTAAAAATATGTGCCACTTTAGACTTGCAAAGCTTTTGAAATGATTCCACTTTTTACATTTGTGCCATTGCTGATCAAATGCTAAGCACTTTTCTCATTCAGGTTCATTGTTGCCTCCACAGTTACAACAGTTAACAATAAGATTAGGTGTTGTGGCCCCATTCAGTTTATGGCTGAAAGTGGGTACTGCCACATCTTTCATTTTATATGTCTTTTTTATCTTAGCTTTGTGTTGTGCACTATCAACATTCACGCTGGTAGTTACTGTATGCATGTTTTTCTTGCTCGTAAACATATTCGTATGCTTCTCTGTAAGCTCATATATTTGGCAAATCTTTATGGCTTTGCTTAATATTAAATCACTGCCTTGAAGTAAAATCTTTTTCACTGCATCATTATTAATACCAAACACAAGTCTGTCCTTTATTAACTCATATCGCAAATCACCAAATCTGCACATTTAAGTTTTATTTCTCAAGTTAGTAATATATGCTGCTATAGTTTCACCAGGCTTTTGATTTCTTGTGTAAAATATGTGCCTTCCCATTGTAATATTCATTTGAGGGTTACACACTTCTCTAAATTTACATTTTTAGCACTCAGGGTCTTCCAGCACATTTCATCCTGTGTCACAATATGGCGGCTATCCCCCTCCCCTGCATACTGGGCAAGTGGATACACAAATGAGCATTCCTTCTAAATGGCTTCCAAGCCTGCTAAGCTAAGAAGTATGAATGCTTTTGTACATGTGTCTTTATTAGAAAAAGTAGCCTGTATGAAAATATCATATTTTTGTTCAAACACTCTCCAAGTCTCAGCAATATTGTTATCAAACCCCAGCTGGTCAGGTCTGCAAAATCCCTCTACCATAACAACAAAATATGTATAAACATAAGTATAGACCAGGAACTTGTAATTATGCTCGATTGCACAATAAGCACTTTGAAATGACTTCATTTTAACACTGCAAATACTGCAAACAGTTCAGAAATTTTAGACACTTAAAATACCTTTAATTAATGTAAAAAAGTAGTACATTGCAAAGAAATGCGGTCGTTTTAGCCTTTTCATACATTTTAACACTTCAGAAATTGTTTCAATTACTTTTGGATTTATTTTGAATACTTTTATCAGTACATTGCAATTTCAAACATTTTGTTTATCTTGGTAATTATTTTGAAAATTTTGAATGCTTTACTACACATTCAGTGACTGAAAAATCATTTAAACAAATTTAAGTACATTTGAATAACTGCTGACCTGTTTGTGAGCTCACTCTGGCATATTAGGTTCATAGGTTGGAACTAGGCTATCAGCCCTAGGACCTATACAAGCCTAGCCATAACAATTCCCTGGCTATTTCTTCCCACAGTATTTACTTAACTGGACCCCTGTCTAGCAGGGTGACTGATGTGATCCCCGGAGTGAATTTTCTATCTCCCATCCAATCATCAAGATTCCTTTTGAAGAGGACCAAAGAGCTGCTCTGCTTGACAAGTATGGGTAGTCTATTCCAGAGTCAGGGGAGTCTCTGGGTCAGGAACCTATTCCTCCAGCATGTTTTGCTCATTGTGATGACAAGGTTTAGATCCCTGGAGCGTGTGTCTCTGAGGGATTGGGATTTCTTTAAGTGTAGCATATCCAACAGCTCTGGGTTTGACATGGCCTTGTATGTTAAGCAGAGATCATCTCTTTTTCTCCTCTTTTAACTATGTGCCTCATGGCTTGTGTGTTGCTTCAACTTTGGATCACATTTTGGCACCAAGTCACTTGTCTCATGCATTCAAAAGAGGCAATGAAGTGGTGTATGGGTTCAAGATATTTATTTTACATAAACATGTCAGGAACTGTAATTGTAACATGTATTTAATCTAACTGAGTCACTCATTACTTCAAACACACTCCCATGTACATCTCCATTCATTACTGCAGTCACTCTGGCTGACTGTACAAAATGTCACTGTTATTACACATGCTCAGTACTTATATGCATGTGCTATCTAGCTACAGTGGCTGACTAGGAACAATACACATAATGATCTACAAAGGGGAAGGAGCACACTTCCCACCACCAGTGCTAAGGTCCTCACAGCCACACACAGGTATGAACCAGCAGTTGCTGTGGGTGTAGGCAGATGTAGGCATTCACAATATGCCCTTGCATTAGCTAAGAGCCAATGCATAGCACACTCACTCACCAACTAAGGGAATACATTTTTTATCCTATGCACATACATATAGTAACATTGATGCCAGGCAATATTCACAAGCTTTAGCTACCCATGTAATGGCTGTGCACTGCTAGGATCAGACAGAGTCAGCCCTGAACAAAAACTGTTGCAACTGCTGGATTTACACGGTAAGTGTTGAACCTGGAGTATATTGTCCAGTAATATGAATGAATGACATACCCTTGCATGTTGTTACTTCATAATGTAAGGAAGTAAATGGTGGGTGCTTTTTACAGAAATGACTCTAACATGGGACAGCAGAGACTTATGTGACTATGTGTCCTCTATTAAGTAGTAGGCCTCAGGTGTCAAAGATTTATACAGTCACACCTCTTAAAAGTACTGATGATCACCGAATGCCCTCAGTTTAGCATCATACATTTGGACTGGAAAATAATTAAAGGGAAAAGACAGACAGTAATAAGACACATTTCAGTTTCAGACTTCAAAACCCTCACAATATCATCAACAATACTGATGCAAAAAAAATGATTTTATCAACTGTCTAACTTTCTAAGACCAAAATATGTCAAAGATACAATTAGCAAAACAACATCACAAATGCAGATATACTAAGCAATAAGTCTGCTATACACCCTGACTATCAAACACAAATGTTATTATCCGTGAATCAAAAATATAGAAAACAAGGATATGGCACAGTTATCACTTGCACGTGGTGTTGGGGGGGCAGAAACCTTCGGCTGACACAAAACATTGGTGAGTGTGTGTGAGTAGGAAAGAAATGTAAGCAGACATTCGGATAAAGTAACAAATGGCCTTTGAGAAAAAATGAGTTTTAAACTTCACAGTTGAACCATGCAACTTTGTGTGTGTGTCTGTATGGGTCATCCAGGTGAAATCAGTGTGTGTGTGTGTGTCTGCACAAATACAGCTGAGCTCTATGCTAGCTCTGTGTCTTGGTATATTTGACAGGTGTGAGCTGTGAGATATGTATGGTAGAGGTGCCAGTTCATCATTGTCATACCTGACTATGAGAACTGGCACTGCCAGGAGTTGCACTGACACATCCACATCCACAGCCAGATGCACTGCTGATTACCTGATTGTGACTGATATGTCTTCGATGAGCTCCCCTCACAAGGATGACCAGGACCACGAAACTCTATGGCCTGCTACATCTAAGTGTGGACACCTCAACCACTGATGAAGCAGTGGAAGTAGCACCACTATGGGATCATGATCAGATATGTTCATGTCAGCTAACAGCAGATGATGTGGCTGACCTACGCCCATGAGGATGCAGACCACCTCCCAGCAGATGTTCCATCTCAGACACCGGCTTTTCCAATGTGTCATTCATTTGAGCTACTGAATTGGCAGCACAGTGGTGGCAGTCATACATGTAAGCCTGTGACACATCTACAACTGCAAGCATTTTGCTGGAGAAACTATGGGAACATACCTGCACCTCCATGATGGCCCTAAATACGTCGAGTGGCACGGGAAGACAAACAAGCATGGATCAGGTGGAAGATGGACAGCAGGCCTTCTCTGAGAACCCATAACAACCCTCCTGCATGGCACCCCACCTACACTTTGGCTATGGCCAGAGTCAACAGACACTGAAGCCGCAGTAACCGCACTCCTTGATTGTCTCACCCTCCACTTCTCCAATATCTGAGGGCTCACTGGAATTGGTTGGCATAGGCCTATGGGCTGTGTCCAATGGAATTACAGGGGAAGGCTAAATGTCAACCTCAGTGTCAGATTCAATCTCTGCACCCCCCGACTGTGCATCTGTTTGGCCAACATCCTCATCAGAGTCTGCTGACACCCTGACATCAGGTGGTAACAATCCTACACTTCCACTTTCAGGATCACCTGTGACAATAAGCAACAAATACAGGAAAGAAATTAATAGCTACACTACTATAGTCAAATGTATGCTAACAAACTAACAGTGGTGCCACTACTATAGACAGTACAGTACAGTAGTACATATAAGATTCCAGACTCCCACATCACACATATGGGTAAAATATATAAATTCTTTGAAGTGATCAACACTACTGACAAAAAATATATTTGGCTTAGCATGTGCAGTTGGTGCTATGCTTCCTTTGGATGGTGGTCCTGGAAGAAGTTAAGCAAAAGGTAGACATCATCACAATTAACAGTAACACAGGAGGTTAAAACTTTTTGCCATTTTTTTAATTTCTCCAAGTCTTTTGGGTTTCTAATACCATGAAGGGAATGGACCCATTCCTATGTCAAAGTATGATTAAAGTTCATGAAATTAGTATTGTTTCACTCTTTGATGTTAGCCAAAAGTGATCTTCGCAGCACCCACAATGTTCCCAGTAATGACTCCTTCTGCAATTTGTACGGTGTTACATGAACTGGTAACATATCTAAATACGATTGTAAATTCTTTTTTATAAGACCAGTTGCACCTACTACTATTGGAACTGCCTGAGTATCTTTCTTCCACATGGCTCTTGTTTCTGCCTGCAGATTGAGGTATTTTATGACTTTGTGTCTCTCCGTATGCAGGACACTGCAGTCACTAGGTTTGGGGATTTCAATGATCAATGCTACTTTTGTTTTCTTTTCTTGGACTACTGTATCCGGTTTTCTAGCATCTATCTATTGGACTGTTGGTATTGGGTGATCCCAAGTGATGTAAACTTCATCATTTTCTATGATTCTCTGTGGCTCATGTTTCCAGTGTTTTTCAGCCACTTCAATACCATGATGTTTGCACAATCTCCATTGTAACAATCTCGCCACATTATTATGCCTTTCAGTATACAGCCCCTCTGCCATTCGAGAGTCACAACCAGCAATAAGGTGTGTGACTTTTTCCATTTTGGTTCCACAAAACCTACATATGTCTGTTTCTCCCACATGTTCAATGGACTTAGTAAACCAGTGTGTACGTAGCCCACTATCTTGGGCTGCCAATATTAACCTTTCATTTATTGATGTAAATTCACCTCTCCTTAACCATTCCTGCATTCATTCTTGATCAACATGAGGCTCTTCCAGAAGTTTTCTATACTTGCAACTATATTTATGTTTTTTCCACATTTCTTGCCTTCTCATTTGGCCCTTCTCCTTACATTCTTTCTTTTTTTTTTAGCACATTCAGTTGCTGCCTGGTTTTTAACCACTTCTGGTTTGATTTCCATTCCGGCTTGGCGTCGATATGCTTCTGCAAAATTAAGCAGAGATGTCATTTATTCTCCTCATGTTTCAAAACTTTTACCACATATGGATCTTGTGAGATCAGTAGATATGTGTGGAGTCCCATGATTGCAGATCTATACATGTAATCAATTTCAAGGAGGCCCATCCCTCCTTCAGAATGGGGAATATATAATCTTGGTATACACTGATCTTTATAAATCATTTGGTGAGCATGAAGTATCCTTCTTGTTTTAATATCCAATCTATCCAACACTTCTTGGGGCCAGTCAATCACTCCAAAACTATAAGTTAGGACAGGAAGAGCAAATTGATTTATAGCTTGGATCTTGTTCCTAGGTATCAATGCTGTTTTCAGGATTAATTTAAGTCTTCTAAAGTACTCCTTACTAAGCTTTATTTGCATTTGTTCATATTTTTTGCTGATCCTTCATCAATTCCCAAGTATTTATACACCCCCTCTTGCTCAAGTTCTTTTATATCACATTCTTGTCCCAAGCTGATGTTTTCCTGGTACTGCAATTTTTCTTTTTTAAAGGTTGCTTTTGCGCATTTATCAAGACGAAATGACATTCCAATATCATCAAAAAGGTTTTGACAACCTGCAGCTGTGCTTTCAATTCCTTATCTGATGAGCTATACGGTTTTAAATCATCAACAAAGAGAAGATGAGAAGGCATTAGGCTTTGTTGTTTTCTAGATGCCAAATTATAGCCATGACCTAACCTGTTAAGTAAACAGCTTAATGGATTAATTGCAAGGCAAAATAGCAACGGTGACAGGGAGTCACCCTGGAATATCACCCTTTGGATTTTTATCCCTGGGATAATAATCTGTCTTTTATCATGGCTTAATTGCAAAGTGGTCTGCCACTGTTTCATGGTTACTGTAATTGATCAGTCAATCAGTGTAGGATGTACCTTATACATTTTTATGCACTCTTTTATCCATGAATGTGGGATACTATCAAATACTTTTTTTTATAGTCAATCCATACCATACTTACATTCTTCCCATTCTTACAGTTCTCCACTATAACTTTAGTTAACAACAAATGATCCTTTGTTCCATATGACTTTCTTTTATTGCCCTTTTGTTCTACTGCCATAATTGAGTTTTCTTCTAAATGACTGTAAACTCTGTCGGCATCAATCTCCGTGTATAGTTTATACGTCGTCGGAAGACAAGTTATTGGTCTATAATTTTTAGGGTAGCTTGCAGGTTCACTCTTAAGTAAGAGCATTGTTTTTCTTGTTGTTAACCAGTGCGGTGTCTGTTCGGAGTGTGCATACAAATAGTTCTTACTCATTGCTAGATCCTCATGTAAAGAAGTTAATACTTTAAGCCAAAAGTTAGGTACTGCATCTGAGCCTGGGGGGTTTCCAATTAGAGGCTTTTCTCAACTTTGTTTCCATCTTTCTGGCTGTTATTTCATCCCATTTCATACCTTGTACCTTTAAGCTTCTTATTCTTTCTTTTTCCTCTTCTATCCATTTAGCATATTTGTTATGTTCCACAGGATCTTCATAGATACTTCTCCAAAATGTATCTATTTCCTCTTTTTTCGGCGGTCTATCAATTCCTTTTACCTTATTTCCCAATTCTCTATAAAACATTTTTGGGTCATCAGTAAATTGCTTATTTTGTGCTTTTCCCTTATATTTATCTTCGTATCTTCTGAGTCTTTCTGCTTGTTTTGAAATTTTTAGTTTGTTATCTCCAATAGTGCATAATAGATCCTGGTCTGTTCTAATACTGCACATTGCTTTTATCACATCTAGCTTTCTTAATATTTTGTTGATCTGTTCCCTCTTCTATAATCTTCTAACAATTACACTTCTTGTCTTAGCTGCTTTATAGTTTTCTCTATTCAATATTTCATTGATGGTATTCGCTTTCGCCCCCACCTTTTCCCCCACTACCCTATGTTCCTGTGGTAGAATTTTATCAGTTATTAATTTAGCAGCACAGTAATATATTCTGTTTACTTCTGTTATATCGCATGGATCTCTATGGACAGTCCTAATTACTGTGTTCATTTGTTTTATCAAGCTTCTGACTTTTGGGGTTTTATTAACATTCTGCAGTCTATTTCTCTCATTGAGCTTGATCTATCTATATTTGTCTATTAAATCAAGCAACTCTTCTCTTAACTCCCTTTCTTCCATACTGAGGGCACATCCCTTGTTTTCCATTTCCTGCAGGCATTCTATAGAAAGTTCTATAACATCTTCTTGGGGCACATTCTCTTTAATTTCATCCTGTGTCATCTGCATACCTCTCAACCTGGAAACATCAAAAATCTGGACAAGGTCCATGAAAAATAGGTACAAATCTGTACGTTGATTAACACAAAATTTGCATGCATAATTATGTAACCCCACCCACTCAGATGGAATTGTGGGATACCAACTTTCAAACAAAATTGAACAGACAACCAAAATATGGCACCAGAGTCCACCTGCAGTCATTCCAATGTCCCATTACCTGGCTATTTTGTCCCATTTACCATAAACACTAATGTGCATATTGCTTTACTTCTACAATGATTTTGATTTTATTTTTACATTTTATAGCATAATGCACAAACACTAAGACATTAAACATCTGCTAAACAATGCAATACTGTGTCACAACAAATCACAATGAAAACAGACTAAGCATTAAAACATTCTCTGCCGTTGAAACGTACATTCATGGAAACAGCATTGAAACCCATGCCACATCCAAAAAAATGCATCTGGCCAGTGGTGGATAAAGATTACCTTTGGGCTGTTTTCAAAATTCAAATCAAAGGCCCCTTGCACACACAGAAACATCCTCCCTAATGCAATTCAAGTGCAACTTGAACAATTGCATGGGAAACCAGAAATTCATTCCTTGTTTGGCACCTATGTCTCGAATGGACACAGGTCACCTGTAAATGGTTCATCTCCAAAACCATGCTTAGACTTATCAAGGGTATCAGAACTTGTCAGAGATTTGGGATGCATGGCTAGGCTTAAAAAGGCCCTTGTGGTCATTAGCCTAGTAAACACCTATGAATGAACCTATGAAGGAAATTATAATTTGCATTTACAGAAGCTTTGAGAAAAATGCAAGTGACTACATTGCCCTTGCTAGGATAGTAGTCTAATAACGTAAAGGTCAGATATGAATAGTAATTGTCAAACTTGCAAGTGTTGCAATTGATTTCTCTTCTTATCATCTGTATAAGCTATAGGCCAACAGTGCAGAGAGTGAAAGAAATCAGGCACTGAACACATTGCGAGGTTACTTGAAATTTAAAGTTGTAGCAAGGTTCTATAATATAATATACAAAGCCTTACTCAAATATTCAGAAACACTCTGTATCTTAAGAACTCCCTGTTTGGTCAGTGAGTTACAGATTTAGGATACCAGCTTTAGAATGTGATTTTTGGGGATTGGCACCATTTCTTGGTCCTAATTATTTTTCCAGTGCTAACTTACCTGTCATCTGGATAACTATACAGGTTGTAATAATTAGCTAAACAGTTATCAGTGATGCAGACTTGGAAAAGAAAACCCATTGTTAGTGACACTTGTGCAATATATTTGTTCAACTTCTACAGCATAAAATAATCTGAGTTACACTGTACAAATCAGGGAACCACTGAAATGTAAATATCAGTTTTTCATAAATTGTCACGTTTTCTTTTTTGCAAACTCTGGCAGCTCCAAGTATTTTTGTTGAAATAGTAAACAGTAGTTCTGTGAGTAAAGCTAATAAATTGCAAAACATTTTATAGTTTAGTCATAATGAGTCACTTCACTTCTGCATCACACCAGCTGTTCTCTTCTTTCTCAATTCCAGTCATAGCTTGCCACATCGAATTACATAACACTTCTAAACTTCATCTCTTTGCTTCCCTTCCCACAGTTAGCTAATAGTTTAACAGCGGAACAGCTAGTGACCAGAAGAACAGAAGTCTGCACACACATACATGCCATCAAGCAAGGAGAGGGATTATCCAACCTTGCATTGCAAATCCCGTTTTCTTCTCATCTGAGAAGTGTTTAGAATTCTCTGCGATGCACTTAGTCATTCATTCAGTGTTGCCAACTTGTCACCGATTACGGATGGAGTTTATAATTATTATTATAAAACTTCCATTTTACTCCCTCTTTCCCTCTCAGACACACACACACATGCACATCACTTCCTACCTTTCCAGTTGGCAACAGCTCTTTCTGTGTACAGCAGGCAGCATAGAGATATCCAGTCGGCGGCAGTTCTAGTCCGTGCAGCATAGATCCAACGGCTGTTACTCCCATGATTGCAGTCATCCAGGCTCGCTCGCAGTTTCCCAGCAATTCCACATGCCTTGCTTGCAGTTTTAAATGGTTGCTGTTCTGTTCCTTTTTTAAACGGCTGCTGTCAGTGCTGTGTTCCCAACTTCCCGCTATCGATTTAAGAAGCATTTCATCCGGAAATGCATTCACGCGTTAGCTTCAGCTCATTTTCGCAGGCTGTTTTCACAGAGCTGACGTACGCGATGACGTCAGTTCATAAAGCCGGGAAATTTAAAATCCAAGTGCCGGAAAACTCGGAAATTAAAGGACAAGTGCTGGGAAACTCGGAATTTAAGGGGTGCCACTCGGGAATCGTGGCACCCAATTATTTGGACCCCAAAACTCGTATTTTACCGGGTAATTCGGTACGGTTGGGAGGTCTGGTCATCTGTTGTTTTGTCATATGGAAGCTCACTGGCCTATCACTCCTCAACATTGACTGCATCAGAGTTTCCACAGTTTCCTGTTCCTTTCCTTCCTGTCTAGCTTCAAGTGAACTTTTATAATGGTTTCCTGTGGAAGGCTCCAAAATATCTTGATATGGCACCTGACCTGTTGCTTCCTGTTCCACTGGTTTCCCCTTAATTTGGATTTCCATTGCTCTTTCCTATTGTGGTGCTTTCTGCATTTGATTTTCTACACTGAATCCTTCTCTTTGCAGCTGTTCCATTACCTCAGTTTCTATTTCTTTGACTTCTCCATCACTAATCTCTTTTTCTACTTTTCCTTTTAGTCTTCTTATTTTTTGTATTGTAAAGTTTTCCATATCTGGATTCCTTTCCCTATATTTTTTTTCAAATATCTTTGGTGCTGCTCTTTTTGTATTAGTTAGTTTTGCTTCTCCTTTGCATGAATATTACACCATATTAAATCTCTTTTCCTTTCCCCTGCCCATATTTCTTCTTTGCATGTCTCCTGATCTTCTTGCTTTTCCTTATTCTGGGGAATCACTCCATCATGCTGTGATGTAGTCTGTTTTAGACCTTCTACATTAAATCCTTCACTTCACAGGCACTCCATAACTTCAACTTCTATTTCTTTAACTTCTGCTTTACTAATAATCTTTTCTACATTAAATCTTTGTGCTTTTAGTCTTTTTATTGTGAAAATTTCCATATCTGGATGCCTTTGCCTGTATTTTTCTTTGAATGTCTTTGAAACTGCCTTCTGTATATTAATTAACTTGGCTTTCTCCTTTGCATAAATATTGCACCATATCAAATCTCTTTCTTTCCCATGTCCATATTTCTTTTTTATATTTTTCAAATATCTATAGGTTTTGTTGTTTATATTTTTTCACTTCCTCAGAGGTTTCTTTTCCCAAAGAGATCAACGTTTCTTGATCTACAGACTGTTTTTCAAAAATCTTTTGTATTAATGAAAGCAAATTTTTATTTGAAGCTTGTGACAGTTTTTCCTGCGGAAGTATTTTTTTTTCCTCTAATTTCTCTCTTAATCATTTTGTATATCTTGTGTCTGGAAATTCTGGGCTTTTTACATAATAGTAACAATACATAATTTCTTTCTTATCCTCAATAGTCCACTCTGTCATCTTTGGCCAATCAATTTTTGTCATTTTGTGGACTATTACTTCCTTCTACAACAGGGGGGCCATCCTCCCCCCTGAGCCTGGCCTGGCCCCATTGAAGGATTGTTTCAATATTTTGAGGATTCTGCACTGTCATTTTTTCCAGTCCTGGCACCAGTGCGCCTACCAGGATTGGGCACTTTTTTATCCTGGGTCTTGTGCACCCAGCTACCTTTTTTATTTTTGATTTACTTCTGTCCATGATATATGCTATATAAATACAGTCTGTATAACAGTGTTGGCCTCTATATGTCCATTAATGATACTTGTGACAAGAACATGGATGACAAGTCCATCCTAAGCCCATGTGTAATCTACCAGAATGTGTTAACTGTAGCAATCTACAATTCCCCCCAAGCAAATTTATCATTAACAGAACTTACATATTGCTGTTGAAATATTTACTATACAAGAGTATTTAAGAACTGAGATACATAAGCCTACCTGGAAACTCCTTCTGAAACATACTTGTTCTCCCTAAAACAGTAGCACCAATGTTAAGGGAATGATTTTCTGCACTTTCCTGTGAGTTGTTTGGATCCCTGACAGTGGACAGGAACTTTTCATTGTTGTTAGTGGTGACTGTGTAGAAGCCCCCTGGTACCATCCAATCATGGGCAACTGCAGCTGCTGTCCTGCATATAGATGAAATCATGTCAGTGGCCCTATGTTGCACCTGATCATATGTCCTGCTGTGGCCACTGACTGCATCCACATCTGTAACTATCTGCTGCCACATTTGCATTCTGCCTGACATATCTCCATGCCCCCTCTCAAGCAGAAGGTCACCATGTTACCTAAAAGCTTCCACAATTATCTGATTTTCAGGGTGACTGAAGGGTGGTTTTCAGGGACTGAGACTCCTGGGTGCCATAGACCTAGGTGACCTAAAACAGAACAGAAGGATAATACACATAAGTATTGCATAACTAAAAGTCTTTTTTCCAGATAGCATATAAATGATAGCATTTCTCCATTTCCCAGTGGAGAAACATAAAACAGTCAAGATATTGAAATATAAGAAAAGGAATTGTGTGGTTGTGACATATTACATTCACACACAATGCAAAGTTGCATGCAAAACAAGGAGAGAAACAATAGCAACATATCCTTGTTTGTGTCAAAACAGAAATGCAACTTTGCTCCCCTACCCCCAAAAGAATAGGCAAATGACATGTTTTGCTAACAAACCATTAATGAAATGCTAAAAGTGCTATCAAACGAACTTTCCCTGAAGCATGTCTATAGATTTAACATAGAACATTCTATTTTAAGCTATTGCCAATGATGTGTACCTGTGACAGCACTCCCATAAAGGTGTGTATGGTCCATCCTAGAAGTCTAATAACCCTGTATCATTGAGAATATAGGACATTTACCATTTCACATAAATAACTATAGAGGACTGTACACAGAAAACAATTGTAACATTACCAGTTGTGATGACAGTTAATAAGGCTGTGCATCTGAGAAAGTGAAATACCCTGACAAACACTCCCATGCCTGTGCTAATGCAAATATATATTAAAACACAGCAAAAATAAGGAAAGTAGTAGCTCTGAGTGTTCACATTATCATACTGTGTATTAAGTCTATTGACCCTTGCCATCTGATTTTGAACTATGTTGTTAAACATAAAGCTGGGATGCATACTGTACCTTGCCAAATAAATACATTTTTTAACATCTTTAACAAACATAATAGTATCAAGATAACATTTTGTGTCTTTCTTTAAGGTAATAGTATCAAGGTTACCTTTTGTTTCTCTCTTTAAGGTAATATCTAAACAATCTATTTGTCTATATTGTATGTTTTTCTTAAATTAGAGAAAATATGTTGGGCAAATTTAATAAAGCCTAAAATTTAAAAAAAATTGGAAAAAAATAAATTAATATTATGTGAAAGAAATGTATTACAGAACCTTGTGGGGTCCCTAGAATTGTGCATTGGTGTTGTTGCTAACATGATAAGGCTATGAAGCATGTAGCTTCCAGGATGTGAACACGGATACATATGCAAATGAGGTGGAGTTACTGAATAACAGAAAGGAGTAATCATGTCCACTTATCCCCTTCATGTAGGCTTAGACCTATCCGCAGTAAAAACCAAACGGTGCTGGCAAGAGTTACCTCCAACAACAATAAAATGAGCAGTAAAAAACAAAGCAGGAGGTAGTAGCCACGGCTATGTAGAATAACAGCTTTATTAGTAAAAGAGGTAAATGCTTTCGTGGCACCAGCCACGTCATCAGACAATCAAAGAATAGTAAAGCACAGCATTTATACCAAGCTTATCATTGCCATCAACTACCCAATTACTCCTTAAAGCCATATATAAAAAGTTTTATATGTAGTGTGAAAAATTTTAAAAGCTTAAAATTAAAAACAGCTCAACAATAGAAACAGCATATTACAGCATACAACTTAATACATACAATATAAAAGTATAAATATATATAAAAGTATAAAAAAGTATAAATAAGTATAAAAGGTCGAGGGGGGAGGGGGGTACTACCTACTATTTCTTTAAATCTCTATTTAGAAGAATGGGTTTAATATTGATTTTGTCATTCAGGCCTACCCCAATGTTAGCTCGTAGCCTTATAATCCATTCTAGTTCCCTAGTTTCTACTCTATTCCTAACATCTCCACCTCTTTTGTCGGTATAGACTTTATCTATTACTAAAAATAAAAAATTGTGTGTCTCATCATGGTCCCTCACATGCCTGGCTAAGGCATTTGTCTCTATTCCTCTGGTGATATCATATACATGCTCCCTCATCTGGTCTCTCAGCCTTCGCATTGTCATTCCAACATAGAAGGCAGGACAGACTGTGCAGTGTGCCAAGTATATAATATTCATACTGTCACAGTTAGCTAATATTCTGAAGGTAAACTCCTTCTTTAGATCTGAATGTAGAAATCTACTTCCAGTGTCAACGAAGGTGCAGTAATTACATTTATTGCAGGGGAAGGTTCCATATCTGACCACATTTTCTATTCTTGTTTCCATGGGTTGTGGTCCACATAATAATCTTTTTATAGATTTTTTTATTCTTAAAAGCAAATCTCGGGGTCTCACCTACCAGCCTTTTAACATCATCAGCACATAGTATATTCTAATTTTTTCGATATACTTCCTGTAAAGATCTAATGTTACTCGAGTAGGATACTTGTACTCTCATATGTTTCTGACTAACAGTTCCTCCATCTATGATGGTATCCATATCTGAAAAGTATGGCTTACCTATTCCTTCCCTTGCCTCAGATAGACCCACTAATGACTGTTGTATCTCTTTTTCACTGTACCCTCTATGTATGAACCTTTCCTTCAAGTTCTTGATCTCTTCCTCATACTAATTTTGATTAGCTGTGAGTCTTGATGTTCTCAGTCCGTAAAAAAAATTTGGAAAAAAAAAATTAATATTATGTGAAAGAAATGTATTACAGGACCTTTTGGGGTCCCTAGAATTGTGCATTGGTGTTGTTGCTAACATGGTAAGGCTATGAAGCATGTAGCTTCCAGGATGTGAACACAGATACATATGCAAATGAGGTGGAGTTACTGAATAACAGAAAGGAGTAATCATGTCCACTTATCCCCTTCATGTAGGCTTAGACCTATGTTGATGTTTGCACAAGATGTAGCTGACATCGGGGGGCGTCTCCACTGACTTCTAAGCTCTTTTAAGCTTCAGTGCACGTGTTGCATGGCAAGCTGTCTTGCAAAGTGTGTCTGAAAACTGGATGTATACAATTAGAAGTTTTGACTTGTTTAAGTTATGCTGTGTGCCGTCGTGCTGTGCGTGGCATCACACATTAAAATAGGGTAATTAAATTATGTTAATTATATTGTAGGCAGGTGGAATGCATCATAGTTAGCCAATGTTACATTCTGCACCTACAGCATAGCTGTATAAAGTATGCACACACCATACATTCTGATTTCCCCCCAATACTCTGCACCATTGGAGTACAGACTTGGGAATTTTAACTGAGATAATGCTAGGGGCTGTTGTAGGTCTGCTACATCTGTATGTGCTAGATGCTGAATTCAATGCTGCTGCTGCTGCTGCTGACAATAGGCCTAGACAGAGAAGGAGAAGAGTGTTCAGGCCCAGGGTAACCTTCTAGGAGCTACATGAGCTGAAGATTGTAGAGCTCTACAGGGTGTACAAGTACATACTACAAGAACTCACTGAGCTCTGCCATCCTCAACTCAGATCCAGAGCCAACAGATGGGAACCAATCCCAGTGGAAACAAAGGTATGTGTAGCCCTTAGGATACTAGCTACAGGTACTTTCCAAAGACCAACTGGGGACATGATGGGGTCTCACAGTTATTTGCATCCAGGGTACTATACCAGCTCCTGGATGCCATGCTACCACATGCCAGTGAGCACATTTCTTTTCCCCTCATCACTGATGTGAGGGCCAGCAATATGCAACACTTCTACCATGTAGCACACTACTCTGAATTACTGGGTGTCATAGATTGCGCTCATGTAGAAATCAATGCATCACCTGGTGAGGAGGCTAGAAACTATGTCAACTGCAAGGGGTACCACTCCATCAACTGCCAGGTCATGTTCAATGCCCAGGGGATTATCCTGAAAGTGTGTGCTGGCAGCCCTGGCAGTTATCATGACTCCCATATCTGGCACACATCACAACTGTACTAGATGTTTGCTAGGGGGGACATCACACATGGTCATTTACTGGGGGATGCTGGTTATGCCGTAGAATCATGGATGATGACACCCATCAGAAATGCACACACACCCATGAAAGAACACCATAATGAGGCACATGTACAAACTATGAACATCATAGAGTATGTGTTTGGGATTCTGAAGTCACAATTCCAGTGCCTTGATATATCTGGTGAGGCCCTGCAGTAGTCTCCAACCACATGTGCACATATGTTCACAGTATGTGGTGTGCTACATAATATGATCCTGTGCAAACTGCTACAGCATGATCAGCAAGGGGAAGGGATACACAGCCCCACACCAGTGCCTACGTCACCACAGCCACAGTCACAGGAGGACTCGGCAAAGGAACCATCTGCTGATGTCCCTGTAGGCAGACATAGGCATGCTCAGTATGCCCTGGCTTTGGCTAAGAGACAACACATAGCACATTCACTGACAACATAGGAGTCTAGGGGCTGATACCTTACTCCTACTGACATACATATATTAAAATTGATATCAGGTAACCCACACAACCTGCAACTATCCATGTATTGGCTGTGTACTGCTTGCATCAGACAGAGTCTGTCCTGACATACAGTTCTGTCAACTGCTGCATTTGCAAGGTAGGTCTCTAACCTACACAGTACTTGAAAGGATTACTATGAAATTGTATTGTACTGTATGTATGGATTTGCTGCATTAATGCAAGTAGATATAGTGGGCTATTTGGACAAACGTAACATCCACATGGGAACTACAGCTACTCAGTCCACTACTATGTGTTCCTTTATATTCACAAGGCCTCATGGTTGGAATATTCACTACATCAGTCAAGGAAGATGTTAAACAGTAGGGTCACATGATATTTGGACTTTTGTGTATCCCAGCAGAATGGGTTCCTATCAACATTTCGAATGTCGACAATATCGAATACGATATTGTTGACGTGAGAATGCCGAAAGTGCAGAACATCGAACGGGTAAATGGAAATCTCCGTAAGGGAATATTTACGTTTAATACAATGTAGTGCGGTCTTGGAGTTGATATATTTAAGTAGCGGGGGGTGAGTGGGGCACAGTCCTCCACGTGGGGGGTGCAGGGGGCTTGCCCTCCTGCCTACACCCTTTAGGGTTTTTTTTTTTTATATCGGCATTCAAAAATTTAATAGTTTGATCATTTCAGTTCGATATTTAGTGATTCGAACTATTACATTTTTGAAATGCTGATATAGACCCCAGCAGAACATGTAGTGTTGTTCTTCCACCCCCAACACAAGAGTTTTCCCCTATAACTGCTTTAACAGTAACTCATCAGTGGTATATCAGCAGGCCAGGCAATCTCAGAACAGTAACATAGAAATTGATCATACATTTCTATGCCTCATTTAACAGGAATAATAACGTACATATGTATGCTGTTGATTGTGTCATGAATGAGTCCTCTCTGTCTGGCAGCATGTGTGGCTCAGTGGACTAGAATGGGTAATGATGTTGATGGTTCTAATCTGGAAATATCCACATCTTTTAGATGTGAGGTATTATTATATATATTTTTTTGTTACAGACTGTCAGTCTGTGTGTGGTGTAACATTATTACCCTCTGTCACAGATTAATTACATCAGACAGCTGGGGAATGCCATGGACATTTTGAGTGGAGTGCAGTACTGCAGAAATAGGGACAGATGTCACTGTCTGTAACATTAAAAATCCCAGACGGGAGTACAGGTAGATGTGGACTGGAGTCACTTTATAAGTACTGACAATCACACTGGGCATGCTCATACACTAAGTTAAACTGAGCGCAATTCTGTTGCCCCTTGATCAAAATAACCTGTTATGTATAGATCTGTTTATACATACATACAGAGGATATAAAAAGTGTACACACCCCTGTTAAAATGCCAGTTTTTTGTGATATAAAAAAATGAGGGCACAATAAATAATTTCAAAACTTTTCTCACCTTTAATGTGACCTATAACCTGTACAATTCAACTGAAAGACTAACAAATCTGTTAGGGGAAAAAAATAGAAAAAATAAAAAAATGTACAATAAGCTGGTTCCATAAGTGTGCACACCCTTAAACTAATACTTTCCTGAAGCACCTTTTGATTTAATTACAGCATTCAGTCTTCTTGAGTAGGAGTCTATCAGAATGGTACATCTTGACTTGGCAATATTTGCCCACTCTTCCTTGCAAAAGCACTCCAAATCTGTCAGATTGTGAGGGCATCTCTTGTGCACAGCCCTTTTCAGGTCACCCTGCAGATTTTCTATTGGATTTTGGTCTGGGCTCTGGCTGGGCCATTCCAAAACTTTAATTTTCTTCTGGTGATGCCATTCTTTTGCTGATTTGGATGTATGCTTGGGGTCATTGTCGTGTTGAAAGGTGAAATTACTCTTCATTTTCATCTTTCTAGCAGATGCCTGAAAGTTTTGGGCCAAAAGTGACTTGTATTTGGAAATGTTCATAATTCCCTCCACATTGACAAAAGCCCCAGTTCTAGCTGAAGAAAAGCAACCCCAAAGCATGATACTGCCACCACCATGCTTCACTGCGAGATGGTGTTCTTTTGGTAACGTGAAGTGTTTTTGTGCCAAATGCACCTTTTGGAATTGTGGCCAGAAAGTTCACCCTTGGTCTCATCAGACCATAACACATTTTCCCACATGTTTTTGGGAGACAATATATTGTTTTGCAAATTTTAGCTGGGACTGGATGTTTTTCTGTGTAAGAAAAGGCTTCCATCATACAACCCTACCCCATAGTCCAGACATATGGAGAATACAGGAGATTGCTGCAACAATTAGTACACAACCAGTACTTGCCAGAAATTCCTGCAGCTCCTTCAGTGTTGTTGCAGGTCTCTTGACAGCCTCCCTGACCAGTTTTCATCTTGTCTTTTCATCAATTTTGGAGGGATGTCCAGTTCTTTGGAATGACACTGTTGTCCCATATTTTCTCCACGTTTTGATGACTATCTTCACTATGTTCCATGGTATATCCAATGCTGTGGAAATTTTTTTGTAATCTTCTCCTGAATGATACCTGTCAACAATGAGATCTTTTTGATGCTTTGTAAGCTCCCTGTGAACCATTGCTTTTGCTGTAGCAGGCAACTGAGTAAATGTCAGGAAAATCCTAGTAGGACAGCTGAACTTTATTTGGGGCTAATCAGAGACTCTTTAATTAATGACAGGTGTGTACCCAAGAAGACTGAATGCTGTGATTAAATCAAAAGGTGCTTCAACAAGGTATTAGTTTAAGGGTGTGCATACTTATGCAACCAGCTTATTGTACATTTTTTATTTTTTATATTTTTCCCCTAACAGATTTGTTTGTTTTTCAGTTGAAATTGTATATGTTATAGGTCACATTAAAGGTGCGAAAAGTGTTGAAATTATTTATTGTGGTTTCATTTTTTTGTATCACAAAAGCCTGGCATTTTAACAGGGGCATGTGCACTTTTTATATCCACTGTACATATATGTATACATACCCATCTGTCACTATCTGTCTCTCACATAAATAGTATATCTTTCGCTATGTATTTACAAATACATATATACCTATATGTATATATATATATATATATATATATATATATATATATATATATATATATATATATATATGGGTATACTACGGTTGATTGAAAACTCACTTGATTGAAAATGAAATTACTAGGACCACTTCACTTAAAGCTCACTTCACTGAAATCTCACTTGACTGAAACTCATTTCATTGAATGTTATAAATGGCCTTTTCCCCACTGTACTGTGACCCTGGAGTTAGTATATAAGCCCCCCACATATCTTGGTTATATATTGTCTTTTGGAAACAGTTATTTATTGCACTTGTAAGTATCACTGCGTATAGTTTAAAATGTTTATAATATGTAGGGAGCTAAGCCCCCCACACCCCCCTTACTTTATATACTAACTCCAGGGTTGCACTACAGTGGGGAAAAGGCCATTTATAACTTTCAACAAAATGAGTTTCAAAGAAATTAGTTTTCAGTGAAGTGAGCTTTCAGTGAAGTGGTCCTAGTAATTTCATTTTCAGTCAAGTGAGTTTTCAATCAACCGTAGTAGACCCACACACACACACACACACACACACACACACACACACACACACACACACATATATATATATATATATATATATATATATATATATATATATATATATATATATACATATATAAATTTATAGGATTACTATCATTTTGATGAGGTCACTGTAGGTGAATTATCATTTCTATGAAATGTAAAAATGAAATTCACTACAGCAAAAGACAAAAATCCCGAACTCGGAAATGGTGAATGTTCATATTTGACATAATTTGGACATTCACCACACCTCTGGGAACCACACTTCTGTGCGTTGCACAGTAAAGAATGGGTTTGCAGTGGAGCAAGCCTCCCTGCATCTCTTGTGTGGGGGGCTGTTCTCCCACACCCCTGCTACTTAGATATATAAACTCTGGGATCACGTGATAGTGAGGGGAAAGGTACATTTCCCGATCCCCACTATATTGCGATCTGCATCAAAATGTCAAAAATCACAACAGTGAATGCTGTATTGCATTCACTGTTGTAAGTTTCGACATTGTGGCATTCCTTTTTTCAATTCTGACAAATGGCAGTTTCACACTAATGTCAATCGCACCAAGTGTGATCGACAAAATTATAGTAAACCATATATATATATATATATATATATATATATATATATATATATATATATATCTATACATCTCAGTCCAGTGCAAATCATACATACACACAGCTATATTTATAAATACATCCCTGCTATATACATAAATATGTGGGTAGATGTATGTATAGTTCTACATACCCTAATAATGGTGAGTAAAGTTGCACTATCACACATTTATAATGTTGCTCAAAGGATCCAAAATAAGGCTTCTACAGTACACAATGCACTTACCTACAGACCCCGGTGCCTGCTGGATGTGACCACATTGGAAACAAAAGGTGAGCAGGTGATGTAATATATAAAGTTGTCTACACACGCATACAGAGGTCACATTGTTCTTATCTACAGGCTTGACCAGCCAAGTACAAACAGCCATATATGGCCATACTGGTAACTGTAGCCACATGGCTAGGATAATAACAGTTACCTCACTGCTAGGATACTAAATGCAGATAACAGTATGAAGCAATATCACTCTGCAGGCCACAGATGCTGTTCAGCACAAGCCTAGTTTATGTAATCCACAAGTAGTTTGGTGGCAATCAAATATACAACAGACATCATCCATGACATGTGCAATAAGGACTGTGATCTATAGTGTGTAAGACTAGATATGTAGGGATTCTAATGTTACTTCAGGCCACTTGGTGTGTGTGCATGTGTCCCCTGCAAAACAGCTGAGTCTCCCTCAATGGGTATCAAACTGCAATGGTTATGCACTTTTTGGCCCTGTATTTTGCTGCTGGCTTCCAAACTGCCCTCTTCTACAAGGCCTGATGATGTCATCTACCTTAAGACTACCAGCTGCCATTGTAATATCAGACTTAAGCTGTGGTGCATGAAATAACTACTGTGGTCTATAGTGTGTGAGACTAGATAGGTAGAGGTTCTACTGTCACTCCAGACCATTTGGTGGGTGTGTGAATGCCTGTATGGCATAATTATGATCACCTCAGTAACTTAGAAAGAGGTAGGCTTTGCAGGACTTTATTTGTAGCAGGTGATGTGGGCCTCCAAATGCCTGACCACATCTAGGCCTGCAGATGTCATCAAGCATAATATGTCCTAAAGAGATAGTGATAGCAGACATGAGGTGTGTTGTGTGCATCATGGACTGTGATCTGCAGTGTGCACCATTAGATAGGTAAGTGTTCTAATCTACATACAGCCAACTTGCCCCATGTGCGTGCCGAGCCATGTCCTGTAAGCAGTAATTGGAAGTGGTGCTATCCTCAATGTAGCCAGGTTTGTGTGTGTGTGGCTGTTAGAGCATTTTACATCAGCTTAAAGAACCATAGGACATTTGAACTTCCCTAGCATAATGGCCATATAGCCCTCACAATCCTAGACAACTTTATATTCTTATTTACAAGATCAGCACATATTGCCCCAGTCCAAGAGGGACCAAGTGGTGAAATGATGGTCACACAGCCAAGCATACCTATGCCATGTGATTAGATGCACTGAGGTGCTCTGTTTGCCATCAGGCAGGGTTCTGTTACAAAGGTGTGCTAAAGTCTGCTTGACAGATCTCTCCCACCAGCATGTATTATTAACTTTACATACTAGCTTAATGTCCTTAGAGTGATTAATCCATGTACCATGCCACTTACAGATATGCAGAATTTACGATCAAGTAGGGTCACACATTGGCCCATATTGAAGGCAAAGATCACCTCTGAGTAGTCTCTATGGCACAGGCTATGATAACACTGATTTCAGACAATTTTCATTGAACAGATAGTGAAGATGTGAAGTTCTCTTGTGAGGGTCCATACTGTTGTGTGTAATTGCCAGTAGTGCTTGGAAAGGTACATTACCAAATGGCCATTGCACTCAGATATTGGCATTTTCAGGGAAAAGTACATGGAGGTTATGAGTATGTCAATTATGAGTGACTGTGCCCTCAGTTATGACATATGATTCCTGTCATACCACTGGGGACACATGGTGATCTTGGGCACATTAGGTGTAAACATGTTTGGCCAGGCCTGTGTGCCCAATTGTTTCGTCCCAGAATATGTACATCACATGTTGTGACTGATTTGCTACTTACCAGGTACATAGTTGTTAGTGATAGAAATGATGCTACATATATATTTGCATGGAGTTTAAGGACAGTAGTACGTCACCAGGCATTTATTCATCAATAATCTCTGCAGGATATAAACATAACTCACAGACTATATGAGTGCTCACAGTTTGCAGGCAACAGCCAACATTATTAGCCACAGACATTCAGCATTCCCTTGTATTGTGGTCAAATGGATTCCAAGCAGTAGAGGACCCAGGACTGAGAACCTGTTGAACACTGTTCCTCACAATTCAGCTATTGGAGGTGGATATCCCTATTTTGAGTATGTGTGCCATCAATGAGCCACATAGTGACTCCTACAATGATATTATTGTAGATGCCTAAGTGAGTGCTTTTGTAAATGATGCCTGAGTGTGGGATATAGTCAGATGGCTTGGCTAAGGCCCGGGAGTTGTATGCCCTGATGTCTCCTCATCCAGGTTCTTGGTGTCTGCCTCACAAATGTCCACCACATTTAACAGTCATGATCCCCCTGTCAGACATCCAAACTTTGTACAGTCAACCATGTGTAGATCACATATATGTATGCTGATCAACTCCATGATGATTGGCCCTATGGGCATGCAGATATGAACACTCAGGTAAAGAGGTGTATAGTTCTGGTGGTCAGTGGATGCACTACCTCTGTGTAAGAATATAACAGTTGCTGTTGTCCAGTCAGCTGGGGTGCAGACAGTGGTTTAAGTATGATTGCAAGGTGTTCCCAATGGTGTTAGTAATCCTTGTCCGATCCCATGTAGGACACACCCTGAGATGTTTGCATGTCCAAAAATGCTGTGTATCCCCATAGTGAGGACAGTTAATACCTGCTCTGTAGATACAGAATGTATAGGACAGGTTGTAGGAATGTCATGTGGCACATCTGGTGTGGACAGGGTAGTGAATTTCATGCAGAACCTGTGGGACTAAAGGTTACCTATGAGGACAGACCAATTATATGTGCCATCATTATGTATGAGTTCAATGACAATCTGGGCCGGTCCTTTGAGGTTACACATGTAACTGTACTGTTCATTGTGGTTCTGCTTTGTGTGAGTGGCTAATTTTTTCACTTACTGTGGCTACACAATGTCACAACTACACTAGGTGCTTGTTTTAGCTGAGGAGATTGTGCCTCCATTTTAGCGGGGCACCCTCACCTCAACTATCACACAGCAATGTCCACCTCTTATTGTACATCCTGTTAATAGCAGCTGTCCATGAGGCAGGTTTGCTATGCAGTGAGGAGCCTGTGTTTCTCCTATCAGGTACAACCGAGTCCATGCAGTTGTAATGTTGCTTGCATATTGCTTGGTTGTAGAGGTCTGCATACTTGCCTGTCATATCTGAGGGGGGAGTTGCAGTCATGCTATGTAAACCATCCCACAAGAGGTAATGAATTGCCTTTTTGAAATATATGTCTGTATTGTCTACAAGGGGGGGGGGTAGTTCTGGCAGTTTTCATGAGACTGATCTGTGGTCAGATCCCACCAGGGATGACTTCATATTGGGGGGCTGTAGTGGTCACCCATATTGGTAAACACATGCTGCATTACATTGGTTCCCCTTGTGTGGATGTCATGGCACTGTTCTAGGGCATTGTAGTCAAGGACATGGACTAACCTTTGATTAAGTGAGCTGCAGCATAACTAAGCAACACAGTTGGTGGTCACTTAATGCCACCCAAATAATAATGTAATGATATATCTGATATATCCTGATACATACACGTGCATCCAAATATGCACAATGGGTGTCTGGATTCATGAAGCTGCTCCTGTAGCCAGAAATTGCTTGACTGTGTGCCCTTCCAGTAGTGAATGGCTCTGGAAAATCACAATGTTTCACTAAATCTGGATGTGTATCTTTCCTTAATGAGTATGTATACACCACCTGCATTATTTTGCACACTGTCATTTCGAGGTCTGAACATGTGGAAGGACGTGTTCAAGTATGGCTGTGGTGCTGTCCAGAGCCTTGAACCAGATGTCCTTGAGTGACCCTTGTCTGCATATTTCAAGGTGCAGACAACTTCCACTGAGTTGGGTTTAGTGTTGCCATTCCCAGCATGTATCAGAATAACCATGATGTTGTATAAAGATGGTGTTTACATTGCAAAGTTCTCCCTCCAGACAGTGCATATAAGATGCATTGTGGGGTTGCCAACAGCCTTGGCCAGTATTCCAAATCTCAGGGCTGAGAAATGAAGACCATCACTGATGGAGCATTGATGTCCATTGTGCAAAGCATCCCAGACAGACATGTAGTAGATCCCCTTATAATGACACCACATGGTAAGGAAATGATTGACTTCCATCAGTTTCTGTGTGTATGAAGCCATCATCCTAGGCGAGGGTCACCTGCAGCTGAAAGGTATGCTCATACTCATGGGAGACTCAGACTGGCTAAGCTCATTCATGTGTCTGCATACAGTCTGGTGACATATATCCATAGTCATACACACCTGCAGAAACTATGATGTCAACATAATGTTAACTGATATTCCTTGATTTGCAGCAATGTGTGGTATGGCATATTGTGTCAACCCACAGAAAGATAACTGTGATCTTTCCCACATGTAGCCTGTTGACACAGACATCAATGTGTCTCATGATGTAATCACCTATGACTCAAAGTTCTGATTTTGTGTTTTTCCTCAGGTGTGTTATTGATGAGAGCATGGTGCATGCAGTATTATGTGTACTGTGCTCTCCAGAGACAGGATTTTCTGAGGTGTCAGCTGTTTGAGAATGTGTCTGATAAGGAGCTGCACACATACAGGTGTGAGTGATGTGGGTGTAGGTGGTGCAGGATGTGAATTGTGCTTGTTGGCAAAATGACATATGGAATGACTGCTGTTGGAGACACCATGGCAGCAAGGTTTGAATTGCAGTCACATCTATCACACATTGTGTTTGTGTGTCACAAGAGTAGAGGTGTGGGGACACTTTTCACATCTCATCAGCAGGTCCTGCAAAGTTAGGGTCATGGTGCCACACTCTTGGGGTTCAAAGTCTGATATACAGTGTTTTAGGTAATCCTTGCAGTGAATATGTGGATGCCCATCCATGCACAGAGGACTTGTTCAACTTTGCTGACATTATGTTAGTTTTGCAAGCGTACAATGCCTGTCAAACAACCAGACAGCACACTGGTTGTTGTCTGACATGATGTGGGAACACAGACATATTTTTGGGATACATAACTGTACAGTATGACATGCCCAGGACATGTGCCAAGTGGACACACACACATTGGCCAAAGGTGGCTGGTCCTCTGCAGTAGGCCTCACAGCCATGTCATGCAGATATCCACCATTAGTCTGTTGAAGGGCAGGATGCATGACTTACTGTGAAATTATCACCTACAATGGAACACTGCCACTGTGCTGCTTGTTTCAGCAAGCCTTGACATCTATGTCACTGTACATTGCACATTATATTGTGACACTGCAACAGTGCTCCTAATCACCATCTTGTCAGTTCCCTAGTGACATACCACCAACCCTAGAAAAGAAGGCATAATACATGCAAAAGTCAAGTGTGTGACCAAGTTGCTAATCAAGGCATCTACCTGGAGAAGGGCATGTGCAGCCTATAGAGCCTTTCATGATGTGGGACAGCTATGTGGATGAACAAACATGCTGCATCTTGCTTCTCATCATGAGCGTCATATTAACGTTTTGCATGTGATGACAGAAAATGTATCGGAGCATGGTATCCTATGTGAGAGTGTTTTTGGTGAGACCAGCATTAGCAGTTGCCAGGCACTGGAAATTCCATGGATTCCCCTTTTTTCCACAGTCTTCACAAGGTAATTGTGTCCTTCCAGTGCCCACTGGTTGGGTAGTGTCCAGTTGCAGACTACCTGTGTAAAACCCCCACCTTACCTTCACAGGGCATATATACTACATGTCCCAAACACATTTGTCTGTGCTCCGTACAGGCACCTTGGATGACTCTCCTCTTGGAACATGATGGAGGTAACTGCAATACTTACTTGCACAAAGGTCAACTAGCATGCAGTGCCAAGCAGTGTCCCCAGATCTCTGAGTCGTATGATATGAAACACCATGAAAGGACTTAGCATGGATACAAGCAGTAACAATGTCATACACCTACTGAGACTGGACCACACACCATTTGTTTTTCTCAAGTCCAGATCACGCCTACCTACCCTAACTGGTGGACCTCAGTGAGTGTCAGACTACGCAATGGATGAGAGGAATATGACTCACTAAATCTACCATGGCTTGCCAAGGTGTTTGACAATATTAGGCCAGCAGGCCTTGCTGAAAACTATGTAGGTTACTTATAGAGTGGTACGTCAGCTGGTGGATAGGCAAGTGTCTGATAGTCATATTCTGGGAAAATAGGAGACCTACGTTACAATGATGCCAGTCAGCAGTGGATTTCCCCAGACATCATTAATGGAGTACACCTTCTAGCCATTCCCTTATCTGCAGTCATGGCCACTGTCAGTGACCTCTGACTGACTACATTAGCAGGTAATTGCATATTAGGAGCTGTTACTGAATCCCACACAGAACCAACAGTTATCCAGTATGGCCTGAGACACGCATTCAATTGTTGTTAGAGCCACTGACAAATAGTAAATGCCAATAATTGCACAATACTATTCTTTGGGAAGTCATCCACCCCTGGAAAGTATGATAATGTCCACACATCGCACTCAGTTGAGCCATTACTTATGGAGTTATGGACACAGAGAGTAATGTAGCTTTTGACTTTCACTGGTCGGTAAGATGAGGGGATCCATTTAACTTTGTACGACCTGTACAGAAAGGTATAGCATGTAAATACCAGACTGACATTGTTATACTGACTTTGGCATCCATCACATCTATCATTGAGTGCAATAGCACCTTTGCTATGTCACTACACAGGCATATCTTACAACTGTAGCAGCCACACAGTTTCCATGGCAAATCAATACACATTGCAGATAACATGTCCTATGCAGTCCATGTCAAGACTGTACATGCGTAGTATGTGTCCTACATGCTTTGGAGGGGATGTGTATGGCTGCCATACATGGAATTTTCATATCCCACTGTGTACCTCCCAAGTATCCAAGAAGTGGCTAACACATGTCTTACCTGTTCTACAGACCTACACCATCACTGTAGTATAAATAGTACATGGTGGAGAGACAGGTATATAACACAGACACTACACCCTATATGTACCAGGCTCCCCATGCATTTGAAGCACACATCTGCTGTGACACACATTATGTGCAAGTTACACAATGGGATGGGGAACAAGACATTCATAACTGGTGTAGAACATGTGTCTGTAATGGACACAGGAAATTTGTAGATGGGTCATCTCCATCACCACAGCTTGTACATGTGTTAGGTCCTGAAACCCTAATGACAATTATCAAGAGTATAAGACCTTTTCATAGATTAGGGATGCCTGAGTAGGCTGGATGATGTCATAGTCCTTGCTAGTCTGTTATACAAGTATGAACCTATGGAGCCATGCAGCTATAGTGCTGTACCTTGCTGAAGACATATTTCTTCTGTGCTGACATTCCATCTTGTGTTGTGATGTCTATGGGTTGTGTCCCCTACAGATTCCTGAAATTGAAATATAAATAGGTCTGTGACACACCTTTCATTGTGTATGTATACAGCCATTACAACATATGGTACACAAAATGATGTGGCTTACTCATTACAAATGTCATCATACAGTCTTTGCCAGTGACCAGTACAAGTAGCATGGCAAAGCAACACTGCATTACACAAGTACATATTCATTTATAGTCACCCTATGCATCAGACACATAGCTTCATTTCCCTGCATCAATGAGGATGACAGGGATGTGGCACAGGTATCATCACCTGCACAGGGTGTTGTGTGGGGGTACAGGACACCTAGGCTGACCCAATAGGTTGAAAGCATGTGTGTGAGTCAGGAAGGGAAGCAGGCAAGATGGACCATGAAAATGTGCCATGTGTCTGTAGGTGACCTTAATTTGATAGTGGTGTGTGAGTGTGAGTGAGAAAACAGTCAAGCTCAGTGCTAGTCCTACATGTGTGTATGTTGAACAGCTTTGAACTGTGCATGGTAGAGCTGAATGTTCACCGTCTCCACCCACAACCATAGGAACTGGCTCTGCCAGGAGTTACACTTGCACCTCCATGGCCAAGGTAAGAAGCGGTGCTAGTACCTGCTGGTGACTGCTGTCTGCTGGTATCATATCCTCCACAGGAACACTCAGGAGCATGAGTCCATGGCCTGCCACATCTTGGTGTGGACAGCACACTCCCATCTGTAGTGCTGGATGTACTGCCACTACAGGAACATGATTGTGCACAGCCACGAGGACTGTCAGCAGATGGGGTTGCTGATTTATGTCCACAAGTCTAATACTTAACTCCAACCAGACATTCCAGCACAGACAATGTGTGTTCCAAGACAGATATTCTGTGATCTGTCTCAGACCACCTTCTTTCCACTGCATCAGTGAACCGATCCAGGGAGTCACCAATGCGGTTAAGGCAGTCATGGATGCCAGACTGTGCTGCATCCATAACCCTAGCATACATCTGGAGTTCCTTTCAGAATGTGCCTGTGTCTCCATGACAGCCCAAAACATATGCAGAGTGACCTGTGATGTGACACCTGCAACAGGTGGTGGAAGGACAGGAGGCCTCCTATGAGCAACCCTGTCAATCTGCCTGTGTGGAACCTCACCAGCTAACTGGCTATGGCCAGTGTCTACACTCACTGGAGTCATAGTTGCCACACTTTCCTGTTCAATATCCCCACTCTCTGACTGTCCAGTATCTTTGGTCTGGGGACTGGGTATGTGTAGGCATACTGACTGTGTATAGTGACAATGGGGGTCAAAGAGGGATGCCAACCTCTGGGACAAATTCAGCCCCTGATATCCCAACCTGTGCCTCAGTCTGGCCACCATCATCATCAGAGTCGGAAGAGACACTGACATCAGGTTGTGTAGGGGACAGAGACCAACCCCCTGTTCACCTATGATGTTGTGTCTTTCGGCTTTTCCCGGTTAGGGGTTGCCACAGTGGAACTCTGGTCCGCTAATGATTGGCAGTAGATTTTTACATGCCGAGTTACCGGCCCTGATGCACAATCTTCAATAAAGGTACGCCCATTCACGCATGTCAAGGGAAAAGCAGTACATTAATACTTGCACTATTATGCTCTGCAGTACTATGATGCAATATATGTAAAGCTCTATACACTGTTGTCACTAATACAGGCCAGTTTAAAAGCCAACCTCATATAGTAGGACATGAAGAGACTACTTTTCCCACAAACAGCTGTAGTTACTTGAAAATAAATCTCTTCACACAGCAATGTCATCAGCAACAATGAGGTACACTGTTGAAATTTATGAAGACTCTGCACAGTTGACACATATAGCAGTCTGTAATATCCTGACAATAATGTCACCCATATCAGTGTGGTCACACTTACAAGACATAGGTATGACTCTAACATGTGTACAGTCATAGAATATATGTGCAGTTGGCAATAATGCTGACAGTACAGCAATCTAGGCAGCAGGCCTGGAATGACACTTTAGGGAATACATTACTGTAAATCTACATATGTAACAAAACAGTGTCAAGCTTATCAGTAGCAGGACCATGACCTTGTCCGATACCTGATGGCCCAGTGAAAAGTTGAGGGGAGGTAATGTAAGTACCACTGCATTTTGCACTATAACAAGGTAATACATCCATATACCTCGCATTTACAGTAGCTACTGTGTTAATTATTTTGATCAAAATCTGAGCATGAGATTCAAACTGCAGTTAAACCCCTCCTCCCTAAGAACAAAGACCTTACACTCATGTAAGAGTATGTACACCCTGACACACTGAATGCTACTGTATTCCAATGCTGATCAAACTAAGCTATGCTGGATACTCTTCTGCCATGGCAACTGTGGCACCCACATCCATGATGTATGGTGTGATGAATGCTTGTGAGCTGTCATGTGTTCCTAGGTTCACCAGGAATTCCTCAGTGGCTAAGAGTGGCTGTTCCACTGCAGGCCCTCCATTGGTGACACCACGATCCCTGGCTACATCAGCTACTCTTCTATGTACAGCATTAATCATGTCTGTTGCATGGTGTCAATCCTGCTTATATGTCTTGCTCTGATGACCTATGGCATTCACATCACAGACAAGGTCAACCCACAGTAATGCCCTCTGTTCCCTGTTTTGCCTCCACTGGACAGTAGGAGTTCATCATATTGATGGAGGCCTTCCAGTATTATATAATTCTCAGCATCCATGAAAGGGGCATGATATGTGGGATACACGTTTCCTGAAAGACAACAAAGTGGGAACAAATGTCAGGATCACATACTTGGAAGTACACAATGTAGAGATACAACACATACATAATGGCTGGCAGTATCTACTGCTTGATCACACATGTCATATTCCACACTGTGCAAACATGCTAAGTGTGTGGATACAGCTAAGATACTAGTGATAGTTAACTATTCCCATGTGTGACATGACAGATACTGCTGTATGATCATACACCCAACACTGGAGTTTATTGTAGTGTGTCCCCTAGGGGCAATTCCCTGATAATATGTCAATACAACAGTGCCAAACAAAAAGCAGTGTGTTATTACAATCACTATAAAGGGACAGTCCCATGAGACCAGTGTGCCACATTGACAAAAAACATTTCACCCTTGATGTATTGTACTTCCTCTGTAGGTGTAACACATGTGGAGATAAATGACATGTCATTATCACAGTTCTAACAAAGGCTTAATGTTGTAATCCCCATTCCCCCTAAGTATATTCACACATATGCACCATGTTGTAAACAAAACGTTACATACTTGATGGAGTACAATACTCCTCTGTTGATATGTGCAGATATATAAAGGTTTTGGCAACACGTTTATGGTGTGAAGAAAGTCTCATACAGACTAGGTCCCCATAACCAGCTGTTTGCCTTTTTAACATGCTTCTTATTACCAGGTGATTGCCTCTTAACCAATTTGTGGTTCTGAAATGCTAATTGCAGCCCACACAGCTGATTTACAGTATCATCAGTCAGTGACATGCAACCACTGAACAGGATATAAGCCCTTCATGGGGATTAGAAGCACTTTCTGATATGTTGTACAATACATTACTGGAGTAATGAGACTATGTCATCACAGAAGTTAGGTCTGTAGCAGCTACTTTTACATACAGATGTGTGTGCTACAGGTTGCAGCTGCTGCTGCAGACAATAGGCATAGGCAGAGAGTGTGAATACTTTGGAGGACAACAAGCTGTAAGGGCAAATGTGGGAGCTGTGTCAGCCTTGTTGTAGAGGCAGAGCCAGAGTGAGGGTACCCATTCCATTCAAACTAAGGCATGTGTTTAAGGTAAGTATGTTAGGCAATGGTATCACTAACAGAGTACTAGGCAACATGTTTGTTGTGCCCGTGAGCAACAGAGGGGGTAAATATAATGTTAAGTCAACCATATGGGCAACTCTCAGGCCATGTGTTACAGTCTGGTACTCATTTGGAATGCGTATGCTGGCAGTCCTTGTTACTAGCAGGGGCTGCATATGTGTATGTTAGTTGTGCAGCTGTGCTAGTCTGTAATGTGATCATGAAAGGATTGTGTGGTGCACTCTGATAGTAGTGGGCCTCATTTGCATTACCTGGGTTTAAATCCTGTGTGAATGCATATTAATGCATGATCTGACACTTTATGTACTTAAATCCACTCAACTTCTCACTATCCATTCTATCCTTAACAAGCCCTCTGCGTGCCCTAAGTTATCCTCTCTTCTCACCCTATATAATCCCCTTCAGACAAATGTCTCTTACAGAAATACAAACCAAATAAATCTATTTTCCTAAATCTTTACAGCTACATTCCAGCTCTTGCTTGGAATAAGCTCCCCTATACCTCAGATCCATTCCTCAAGTCCATGAGTTTAAGAAAGCTCTAAAAAATTACCTATATAGTACCTGGATTTGTCACTGTAATCACCCTACTTGAATTTCTTCCCTATTTTCTTATACACTGTGGATAATCACTTTTTACTATTTTCCTTGTTCTACCTGTTTATTTTGTTTCTATCCTCATTTCTCTTATTTGTTCTATATTGTAACTTTGCAAGTTGTCTTCTTTTTTGTATGTATAGCTTGTAGCACATATTTCCTTATGTATTTATATTGCCTTACTTTTTGTGGAGCTTTTCTCCAAGGCCTCCACTGAAAAAGGGCACTAGCTCAGTTGGACTAGTCCACTTAACAAATGTCAAATAATTAAATAAATAAACCGTGTTGATATAGGGATATGTGATGTGTGTTCCTATCTGCAGGTCTGTAACTTCCATCAGTGAAACTCAAACATTTGATTTAGAATGCATTGTGTGGAGAGGATAAAGAGTGCATGACTCAGTCATTAATTGCTGGCTTCTCAATAATGTAATTTAAATACTACATCCCACTGGATTTGAACCCAGGACTGTGTGTGGCAAAAGTTACCAATTGCACAGCATTTAACAGACTGAGCTACTGTTGCCACAAGTGTATTTGTCAAGATATAAGTGCACACATACAGGCTGTGACATTTTTTTTACATCCATCATTTTGTGAATGCCTTTATATGGATGTATTTCTCCACCAGAGTCCCAGATTAACATGTATGTCGCCATTAATGTTTTAGCAAGTATATTTCTAAATGTGGCTGATAAATGTGCACATTTACCTGCTATTAGAGGCCTCACTTACATCCATTATTCTGTGTCTGGCTTTCTACTGGAGTACTGCACCAGACTCCAAGTTATTTTTCCATTACTCTTTAAGCAGGTTTGCATGACACTGCGCAACGTGAAGCTCTGCTTAAACTTGCTTAATGACTGTAACTTTCAGTTATTATATTTTGCTTAAACCACCTGTTTAAATTAACATCTGTGTGCCATGGCAGGTTAATGCAGTGGTCTGCAGGTGCAATGATCTTGGGTTTGAAGTAGGGGACAGATGTTTATTTTGTATGTGTTTGTTATCATTTAAAACACATATATCAATATAGTACCATTTAGCTGAGCTTAGCAATGCTGAGTGACGTGGCGCATCATGCAGCATAGAGTAAGAAATCTTTAATGAAAAGAAAAATAGGGAGATAGGAAAGTGGTGAAACGGTGTGCGAGTAAGGGGAAAAACATAGTGAAAGGCAGTTAGGTATGTGCAGGAAGGGTGTGGAAAATGACCATAGCTATCCATTTCTTGTACAGCAACAACTATACACTTTGGCAGAATTTGCGGAAGAATTTGGACACTCACCCCCAGAGAGAAGGGAGAGGAAATCTTAACTGCATTGTCAAGCCAATTGGACCAATTGGACCAAATTACGTGTGTCATGTGGAGACGTGCGAAATAGAGAGCTATGTATGGGACGATATTTTTGTTTTGGGACATGTGCCCTTTTTTTAAGGTAAGAGTGGAATGTTGGGAAAGGGACATAGTTATATGTGGGGGAGATAGGTTTGGTAGGTGAGGAAGCGTTTGCAGACAGACAAGACAGACAAGACAGCAGACAGGTGTGCTGTGTGATACAAGAGGGGAGTGAACACCTTGGATGGGAAGAGAGTTGTGGAATCACAGTCCCATGTGCCTCCACAAAGTAGCAGTGTGACTTATGTCTCCACCCATGGGACTGTTGGCACTGCTCTGTCACTTCCCCAGGGATGGCAACGGTAGAGGCTTGGCTCAGGGGTGAAGTCTGCCCCACCAGGGTGGCCATTATGCTTTCCATCTGGTGCAGGCGTCTTCCAAACCCATCATAAATGATCCTGCACACCAAAACTGGCAGTTTGTCATGGGTGATAACTCCCCCCTCCACCATCACTCCCAGGGGAGGACAGTCCCCATTACATGGGACAGAACTACCTGATGCCACAGGTAATGCAGGGGCAGCAGAGGGAGTATCACCTGTCAGGGTCCCAGATGTGCTTGGGCTCAGTGCCACAGCTGGAGGAGACAAAGTTGGCAAATCACCAGGAATCGTCCTACCTTAACACACTGCAGAAAATTAGTTATAAGAGTAAGTTAAGGTTAGTAATAACCAAACCAATGCTAATATTAACATAATGGAACATAATATTGATTAATCCAATTACACATTAAGGTATTCTATGTGGAACACAACATTAAGTAACATGACAGTAAGTGTGTTAACTGCAAGCCAGTACGAAATAACCCATAAGGCCAACAAATAATGAAACAAAATATATTAATATTAAATCATAATAATAAATAACAATAATAAATTAAAGTTTAACAAAATATAGTTAAACAAAATATATTAATATTAAATCATAATAAAACATAACAAATTAAAGAAGATAATGAGTGGGGAGAGAGAGAAAAACATGCCATTAGTGATGTTGCAGATGACATCCCTAAAAAGACCCCAAATACATAGTTCTACAGGTGTGCAGTGTCCATTGTGAGTACAGTGACTACAATTTCTCTATAGATGATGCAGCATGTACATACCCCTTAAGCTGTTGGCATGAGACAGTGTGGGCCAAGCACTAAGAAATGCTGATACACAACTACACAGAACTGTTTCACCTAATGTGCACTTACATGACTACCAAGGTGTTCTGTAAATGGATTTGGCAATACATTGCATTCCAGCTAATCAACTATCTGCTAATCATGTACCAGACAGACTGGGCAATTGTAATTAACATTACAAAAAACTGTGACAGTTGAGATGTATGTTTGTGTACATTAAGTAGACTAGACAGTCATCATGTCTTAGTTGGCAGGCATGGGAGTAGAACCCAAAAAATGTGACTGCAGGGAACATCTGCAAATAATTTAACAATTGAATGCAGCAAGTTAGAACAGACATGCAAAAAATACAGCTCTACTGCAATTATTAAGATACATGTTTTATGAAACCAGAATCCTGCTTTACACTTCATTGGTATTGCTGCTAAGTATCTATGAAGTATACTCACAATATCTGCCTATAAAGTGGGCTACCTCATCCATATACTTTCTGTTCCTGGGGTGGGAGGAAAAGAGAGCATTATGTAATTGATAGTGGCCTGGAGACAGCCTTGAACTGTACTTTGGGTTCTGCAATACATTTTTTCAAGCTATTAGTTTTGCATCCTACAGTTATTGCAATTTTACAGTTGACTGCAGTGACATTAGAATAGACATGCAGTGAATACAGCCATACTGCAAGCATTTAAACACATTTTGTTATGAAAACAAAATCCTGCTTTATACTTTATATAGGTAGATTTAATTAAATTAAATTAGATTAATTCATAATATCTATGGAATAGATGTTTTGGCGCCAAAAGGGCTTATTTAAACGACCAGGGTACAACAATAGTTGTTCTGATGAAGTCTGCGTATGGTCAGATGAAAGCGCTTAACTACTGTGGATACTGTGTACTGTTTTTATACCTTTGAGGAGTATTTCTACGTTTTCACGTTTGTTTCACTGGTTTGCAATAAACCTGTTTTGTTCCTAGCTGTGGAGTGGAGCGTTTCTGATTTAGCCTTCTGTGCCAGCTTTGGGTGCACTATTGTCGGTGAAGTATTTGGCTATTTTTACTGTGTTGGAGTCATGGAAGGCGATATCGTGGAACCTCAAGCAGTTTTGGATAGAGGCGAGATTCTCAAAATCCAGGCGGAGATCAGCGAACTAAAAGCGGAGATGTCCCGTTTGGTTGAACTGGTAGGACGTACCTGTTCAGTATTGGGTTCCGTGGAGACTTGTAAAGCAGCGCACCAACAACCGGAAATGCCTGTGGGGCTAGGGTCGGGTCCTGCAGGTAGTGATGTGGACAATGTGCGAATAACAAACAACTCACAGGATGAGATACCTAACGGGCAGAGGCGAGGTACTTTGGGGGAAAATCGCTCATTGAATGAGCATCCTCTAAACTATAGCAAGGATTTAAACTCAAGTAAGAATTCTTTAAATGAGTTTATTTTTGACTTCAGCCTGTTCCACGTTCGCAATGAAGCGGAGAGGGTAGGGGCACGTCCTAAACGCCCAACAACATTAAAAACATATACTGGCATAACCAGGACTCAGAATGACATTTTAAAATATAAGGACTATCGTAGTAATGTTTCAATTCCTAATGTTCGGAAAAGTGGGGGAATACATAAAAGTGGTTATGTGAATGAAGCGTGTAAAGAAAGAAAAAACAGCAAAAGGCGATGAAGCGGAGAGGGTAGGGGCACGTCCTAAACGCCCAACGACATTAAAAACATATACAGGCATAACCAGGACTCAGAATGACATTTTAAAATATAAGGACTATCGTAGTAATGTTTCAAGTCCTAATGTTCGGAAAGTGGGGGAATACATAAAAGTGGTTATGTGAATGAAGCGTGTAAAGAAAGAAAAAACAGCAAAAGGCGATGAAGCGGAGAGGGTAGGGGCACGTCCTAAACGCCCAACGACATTAAAAACATATACAGGCATAACCAGGACTCAGAATGACATTTTAAAATATAAGGACTATCGTAGTAATGTTTCAAGTCCTAATGTTCGGAAAAGTGGGGGAATACATAAAAGTGGTTATGTGAATGAAGCATGTAAAGAAAGAAAAAACAGCAAAAGGAAAAACAAAAATGGAACTAATGACTTTTTGGATTGTTTTTTGAATGATGGCTATGATTTTACTAAATATAATGGCAATGAAGCATGTGATGTTGTTGGGCAGAATGCAAAAGGATTTAATACATCAATAAAAGACAAAATATATTTATTTGGTAAGAAATTATTATTGATTAAGAATTTGAAAATAGAAAATGCCTATTTTTCTAAATGCATTTAATTGAAAATAGTACCTAAAGGTATTCGTTTTTTTTAAATTCCCATGGGTGTAGATTTAAACCAGCATAACCTGAGTGAATTTAATGCATTGTTTGACAATTTTGGTTTCAGCTACATGAATTTACTGGTCAAGAATAATGATGAGAAACTGGCCCAGTTGGTGCAAGAAGTAGAGAAGCTGAATCATGAGATAGTGTATAATGATGCATTTCCCCAATGGGGTGAATTACATGAAAAACAGTTTGTTTCAGCTGAACAAAAAGCCACCAATATTTTTAATAGAAAATGTAGGAAAATAGAATGTGATTTGGACCAGTATTCAAATAATAGAGCTTATATATGGCCAAAGAGTAAAGCAGTAGTTGAAAGTGAAAGTTTTTATAGAAAGGAAGAAAGGAAGACAGGCAAGAGAAACAAGACATAAATTTTCGAGGGGGCAGGTATTTCCCACCGCAGAAGAACTCATACACCCCATGGAATTGGAGAAAGAGATAAATGTGCAGGAATTGAATACTGGTTTCAGCATTTGTGATATTAGACCTAGGGACGTAACATTAGAGAGGGATGAAAGAGCAAATTTTCCTGGTACATCAGGGACTACATTATGTTCTGATATACATAAGATCACTGATATACATATTTTATCTAAGACACCTGAATTAGTTGTGACTCACAGTTTTACAGCAGATAAGATAATCACTACGTATAAAGGATTTAATGTATTTAATTATACCAGTATTGCTATAACAGAGGAATTCTATACTCTTTTTGCAAAAGGTATGAAATATATACCTACTGTTAAGTTTAATTTGGTTGATGTTATTACTGAATTCAAATTATTTTGTCATAGATTGAATTTAGCTGTCCAATTTAATTCACAAGAGGTAGACAAACACATGAGTGAACAATGTGTTCTTAAAAAGAAAAGCACATATATTCCCACCAGTAATCCCATTATAGCAAGTTTTGAGAAAATGGGTAGTCAGGATATATATAATTATTATAAAATACACAAAATGGAAAGGAGCCATGATGACAATTTAACTGATGATGAACGACAGTGTTTGGAAACTTTCACCAATAGTAAGGAAGTGAGGGTTATGAAGCCCAACAAAAGGGGGAGGGATAGTGTTGTACCCTCTGATGGATTATATCAACGAGATATATAATATATTATATAATTCTGGTAATTATGAAGCTATATCCCTTAATGAAGTAAATATTGGGTACAAACGTATAGATCTAGCTTTAGAAGAATATTTGATTGACCACAGAATCACTAGCGATGTCTATCATTATCTTAAAGTTGAATATCCCACTTTGGCCACTATTGTGGGGATTCCGAAGGTTCATAAAAACATAAAAAATCCACCCTTTAGACCCATTATATCTGGTAGCAAGTCTAAAACCTTTCCTATGGGGGTGGCTATTGATAAATGGGTAAAACCAGTATATAACAATATACCTCATTTAATCAAAGATTCATGGATGTTCCTCAGTCATTTGACACCGCTTTTATGGGATAGGCATCTTATATATATTACTATCTATGTTATTGACTTGTTTTCTTGTATCCCTAAAGAAGTAGGATTGGATTATTTTTGTAATAGTCTAAGAAAATATTCCAACCTGGATTGGGATAAAATATGCTTGATTACTGATATGATGGGACTAGTGTTGGATCATAATTATATATATTTTGAAAATGAAATTTTTAAGCAAACCAGAGGTGTAGCTATGGGAGCATCGTGTGCCCCCATATTCACCAATCTGGTTATGCTTGAATGGGAAACTACTTTTTTGTTCAACTGTGAGTTCTACAAATACATTGTTTATTATTCAAGATTTTTGGATGACTTCTTTGTCCTTTGGAAAGGACCATATGATATGATTCAACCCTTTATTGACTATCTAAACAATACTACTGATTTTTTAAAATTTACATTTAACATAAACAACAATGGTGTAGCTTATTTAGATACTTTTATCAGTCATGGGGATGGAGGTTTTACCTCTAGAATATATAGGAAGGAAACTTTTTCTAATGATTATTTACAATATAGCAGTAATCACCCTAAATATATGTTTAGAAATGCATTCAAAGGGCAGTGCATTCGGGCAGCCCGTATGTCATCCACTAGGGAAACTATGGTGAAGGAGCTGGAAAATATTAAATCTATGTTTAAAGTTAGAGGATATCCTGAGCGGTTATTAAATGACGTAGTTAGGTATGTACAAAGAGAGTGGGGTAAGAAATATACACCACTTTTAGGTAACACTTTACAGATAGGTTCTGCACTAATAAACAACAAGAAAACAGAAGGGTTCACCCATATAGTATGTGCCCTTACATATTCTCCAGTGGTTAGTAACATTGAGAACATTATTAGACAACACTGGAATCTTATTACCATGGACGACAATTTAGTGCAGACATTAGGTATTGGGCCTAAATTTGTATACAAGACTGGATTCAACCTTAAAAGGATTTTGGAATCCAAAAAACACTTGGACATGGTAAAAATCAAGGGCACAAAAAGATGTGGAGCATGCAACCAGTGCAGGTATATAAATGAAACAATTAGATTTAAGTTGGACAACTTTAATGGTACAGTAATTAGGAGTATGGCGGGAAATTGTCACACCAAGTATGTGGTGTATATTGCTACTTGTAGTTATTGTCCGGCGTTTTACATTGGGAAGACGGAGAGACAATTGAGACAAAGGATATATGACCACATTTATTCCATTAAAACCAAAAATAAGAAAAATGCTTTATATAAGCACATTATGAATAGTGGTGACAAACATCAATTTAAATTTACTATAATTGATCATGTTGATGTAACAGTACAAGGGGGTAATTTTAAAACATTACTGGGTAAGAAGGAGAGCAAATGGCAGATTTTTACGGATGCCACTAGACTCCCAGGCCTAAATGATTATATTAGTATCAAGCCTTTTTTAAGTATGGGTTAATTTTTGTTATATAAGTGAGAGTAATTTACAGCATTCACTCATTTTATTGTGACATGTGAATTTACTTAGTGCTAATATAGGTAGGGTTATTAATTAAACACTACAATGTATTTTACAGGAATTTCATGTGTATATATACCTATTTTCTATATATATATATATTTTAATATATTTTTATTGTGTATACATTTATACATGCGTATTATTAACATTATCTATGTATGTATTAAAATATTAAATCAACAAAGTTGACATATATATAATATTTTTAATTTTAATATAGGTAGATTTAATTAAATTAAATTAGATTAATTCATAATATCTATGGAATAGATGTTTTGGCGCCAAAAGGGCTTATTTAAATGACCAGGGTACAACAATAGTTGTTCTGATGAAGTCTGCGTATGGTCAGATGAAAGCGCTTAACTACTGTGGATACTGTGTACTGTTTTTATACCTTTGAGGAGTATTTCTACGTTTTCACGTTTGTTTCACTGGTTTGCAATAAACCTGTTTTGTTCCTAGCTGTGGAGTGGAGGGTCCCAGATGTGCTGGGGCTCAGTGCCACAGCTGGAGGAGACAAAGTTGGCAAATCACCGGGAATCGTCCTACCTTAACACACTGCAGAAAATTAGTTATAAGAGTAAGTTAAGGTTAGTAATAACCAAACCAATGCTAATATTAACATAATGGAACATAATATTGATTAATCCAATTACACATTAAGGTATTCTATGTGGAACACAACATTAAGTAACATGACAGTAAGTGTGTTAACTGCAAGCCAGTACGAAATAACCCATAAGGCCAACAAATAATGAAACAAAATATATTAATATTAAATCATAATAATAAATAACAATAATAAATTAAAGTTTAACAAAATATAGTTAAACAAAATATATTAATATTAAATCATAATAAAACATAACAAATTAAAGAAGATAATGAGTGGGGAGAGAGAGAAAAACATGCCATTAGTGATGTTGCAGATGACATCCCTAAAAAGACCCCAAATACATAGACCCCAAATACATAGTTCTACAGGTGTGCAGTGTCCATTGTGAGTACAGTGACTACAATTTCTCTATAGATGATGCAGCATGTACATACCCCTTAAGCTGTTGGCATGAGACAGTGTGGGCCAAGCACTAAGAAATGCTGATACACAACTACACAGAACTGTTTCACCTAATGTGCACTTACATGACTACCAAGGTGTTCTGTAAATGGATTTGGCAATACATTGCATTCCAGCTAATCAACTATCTGCTAATCATGTACCAGACAGACTGGGCAATTGTAATTAACATTACAAAAAATTGTGACAGTTGAGATGTATGTTTGTGTACATTAAGTAGACTAGACAGCCATCATGTCTTAGTTGGCAGGCATGGGAGTAGAACCCAAAAAATGTGACTGCAGGGAACATCTGCAAATAATTTAACAATTGAATGCAGCAAGTTAGAACAGACATGCAAAAAATACAGCTCTACTGCAATTATTAAGACACGTGTTTTATGAAACCAGAATCCTGCTTTACACTTCATTGGTATTGCTGCTAAGTATCTATGAAGTATACACACAATATCTGCCTATAAAGTGGGCTACCTCATCCATATACTTTCTGTTCCTGGGGTGGGAGGAAAAGAGAGCATTATGTAATTGATAGTGGCCTGGAGACAGCCTTGAACTGTACTTTGGGTTCTGCAATACATTTTTCAAGCTAATAGTTTTGCATCCTACAGTTATTGCAATTTTACAGTTGACTGCAGTGACATTAGAATAGACATGCAGTGAATACAGCCATACTGCAAGTATTTAAACACATTTTGTTATGAAAACAAAATCCTGCTTTATACTTTATTGGTATTGCTACTAAATGTCTGTGAAGTACACACACAATATCCGTCCGTAAAGTGGCTACATCACCCATATACTTTCTGTTCCTGGAGTGGGAGGAAAAGAGAGCATTATATGATGGAAAGTGGTCTGGAGACAGCCTTGAACCATACTGTGGGTCGTGCAATACATTTTTCAAGCAATTACTTTTGCATTCCACAGTTATTGCAGTTTTATAGTTGACTGCAGCAACATCAAAATAGACATGCAATGCATACAGCTCTACTGAAATTATGTTATGACACCACTATCCTGCTTTACACTGTATTGCTTACTGTTACTGGCAGTGTTTATTGGTTATTGCACTACAGTTGTTTATTGTTTATTCTTTATTGCATTAGTTATCATAATATATCCATACTTAGAACACTCATGGTAAATCCCGGCTAGGCGCCCAACATGGGAATGCATGTTGCGAGCTCTCTCAGCTCCAGCTGTTGTAAGAGAAGCACATCATTATGCATACCAAGTTTGCACAGATTCAGCTTGTATTTTAGTAAAGTAGTGTCAGAAATACTTACATATATGTGGGGCATGTCCATCCCTGGCCTCTTGGATCCAGGTGTCCAAATTTCTCCTCTTTCTATGCTTCAGGTTGTCATAGTGGTGATGACACTGCTCACCTGTGTGGGGGATGCCAGTAGCACTGGTAAGTTCCCTGGCCAACTGATACCAGGCCTCAAGCTTGCATTCTGAGCCCTGGTTACTACCCTGCAACAGCCTAGGTTCATAATTGCATACCAGGAGCCAAACAAAAACCCTAATCTCCAGCAGACTCCATCCCTCAGATTCAGCAAGCCCTGCTTGATGTGCAGGACTAGTGCAGGAGCTCCATCAGGTAATATGTCTGCTGTGCGATCCAGGAATAAGCTGTAGGGACGTGCATGAGCGATCCTGCACTAGTCCTGCACGGTCTCAGCTCCTGTATGCAAATTACCCATTTGCAGGAGAAATCCATGCAAATGAGGTGAATTTGTGATCCAGGAAGCTGGAATCCAGCCGTGCAGAACTAGTGTAATCTGCAGAAATGTACTCCACCAGTAACGGAGTACATTTCTGCAAACTACAAAATGGAGCATTGACAGCTCCAAATAAAGGGTGGATATTATGTAAAAAGCATGCCAGTGGCCAAGTATAAGGCCATTGGCATGGAACACAGTTGCAAAAATAAGAAAATCAACTTTTATTTTTTTAGCCAATCTCAGCTGTTTAAGCGTAGGGCAGAGGCGCGTAAATGGGATCGGGTGAAAACTAAGAAAAAAAACCTTAAATAAGCATTCTAACCAAAATCACTATTTTTCCATTATACTTAATGGCAGGCAGAAGACAACAGGGCTAGTGAATATTGGTTGCTAAGGGGGGAGGCTCAGTGTGGGACTTGTAACTATGCACCAGCAGGAAATCCTATGCAAATGAGGGGAATGATACTGAATCCCAGATTTCCCCTGCATGCTAGTCAGAACCCGACAGTGTAAGAACAGAAATAGCTTGGTGCAAGCCTAGGAGTTAGCTGACATCATGGGGGGGGGGGGTATCAGGCATACTGTAAGCTTATTGGAGCCCTGTGGCTTGGGTTTGCCATTAGCTTAGCAGAGCTAGGAAAGGGTGTGTGTCTGAGACTGCCTAGCACTCTTTACATTGCCTAAGCGGTTGTGCGTGTCGTGCACTGGGTTTTAAAGGAGAAAAAAAGTAAACTACTAAATAGCAGCTCTGTGCACATTTAAGCACTGTGTTTGTGTAGCACACCCCAGACGTAAACAGGAAGGCAATGGGAAGGGAAAACAGCAATAGGAAGGTAGTCTAGGAGAACTAGCATAGCTGGCAGGTGAAATGTATCATAATCAGCCAATTGCACAGGCAGCAGACCAGCCCAGCCCAGAACACTACTATAAACTATGCAAACACCTTTCCCTCTGTTTCTTTCCACATACTTTACACCACCTCTGTATACAAGCGGGGTACTTTTAACAAACAAAAACAACAAAATGACAGGGGCTGCAGCAGCTATCAGACATCAACATGTGGAAGAGGCTGAGGGTGGTGAGAATGATAATGCTGTGGACTAAAACCACAGTGAGGAGATGGAGAAGGCTGTACAGACCCAGGGTAACCTACCAGGGGGCTACATGAGCTGGAGATAGTGGAGTGCTATAGGGTGGACTGTGTCGGCCACGCCTGACACACAGAACTAACAGATACCAAGGTATGTGTAGTCTAGGAATACTAGTCACAGGTATCTTCCAAAGCCCAACTGGGGATATCATGGGGATCTCACAGGCATCAGCATCCAGGGTATTCCACCAGTTCCTGAATGCCATGTCAGCACATGCCGGTGAGCATGTATATTTCCTCAACACCCATGAGGTGTTGGCCAGCAATATGTGTCTCTTCCACCAAATAGCAGAATACCCTGAGATGGTGGGTACTATAGACTGCCCGCACATATGAATCAAAGTACCACCCGGTGAGCGGGGTAGGGTCTACATCAACCGCAAGGGCTTCACCTCCATCAACTGCCAGGTTGTGTGCGATGTCCAGGGCATTATAATGAATGTGTGTGCTGGCTGCCCTGGAAGCTATCATGGTTCCCACATCTGAAATCTGATGCAGTTGTACCAGAGATTTGCCAATGGGGACATCCCTTACGGTCACCTAGTGGAGGATGCTGGTTACACATTGGAGCCGTGGCTGATGACTCCCATCAGAAATGCACTCACACCTGAACAAGAACTCCATAATGTGGCACACATACAGACCATAATCATAATAGAGCATGCGTTTGGGATTCTCAAGTCATGGTTCCAGTGCCTGGACACATCCAGTGGATCCTTGCAGTACTCACCAGCTACATGTACCCAAATTGTTATTGTATGTGCCATGCTACACAATATGATCCTGTGGAAACAGCTGCAGCAGGAACAGCATGGGGCAGGGCCACAGAGCCCCCCACCAATGCCAAGGTGTGCACAGGCACAGAGTGACTTGGAGGAGGAACAACCTGAGCCTGCCCCAGTAGGCAGATGGAGGCGTGCCCAGTATGCCCTGGCCTAGGCAAAGAGGCAACGCATAGCACATACACTGACACAGTAGGGACCCAGGGAATGACACCTCTCCCTGACTGGCACAAACAGTAAAAGGGATGCCAAACATGACACTACCTGTGCTCAAACATGTATAGGGAGTGTACTATGTGCATCCAACATAGACAGCCCCCAGCACCATCCTCAATACTAGCACACCCACAAGGTAAGTCACTCTCCTTGCCAAGTGCTGATTGGAGTAGTATGTGTTGTTACGTGTATCTATAGTATGGATGTGAGCATGCAAGGGAATCGGGTGGCTGAATGGGATACCAGCAGATAGTAGACACCTATAGTGGCAGCATGAGACCTGTAACAGATAATGGTGTCACCATAGTTGCCAGTACTACACATGGTGATAAAACCAACTGCACGGAATGTGCTGGGCCACATGTGTGTCCATATGACATACACATGTCAGTCAGGGAGGTTCACATACCCAACAACAGTCTCAGCCAGCAGGACAGGTGTACACAAACAAAGGCTGTGCAAGTCCTCTGAATGATGCATTTGGGTAACCCCCCCCCAGGCCTACACAGACAGAATACATCAGATCAGGCAGTGGGATGTTAGTTCTGAAGGGTAGGAAGTCAGAAACTGATATGTAGGTCAATCAAACCTTAGACCTGTAGTACACTGCTATGCCTCTAGTCAGCCTGATAGGTTAGAAAACAGAATGAAATGGAGTACCTGACATACCAGTACAGTCATAGCAAATGTGTAGAAGTGTCAGGTATGCCTCCCACTCCTGTGTAGCAATGTAGAAACAGTTAGGTGTGCCCCCCATATCCTATTGTAGACATGTAGTAACAATCAGGTCTGCCACCCCAGTCCGATGTAGACATGTAGTAACAGTCAGGTGTGCCCCCCAATATCCTATGTAGACAGCAGTAACAGTCAGGTGTGCCCCCAGTCCTATGTAGAAATGTAGTACCAGTCAGTTGTGCCCCCACAGTCCTATGTAGACATGTAGTAACAGTCAGGTGTGCCCCCCCCATCCTATGTAGAAATGTAGTGACATGTATGTGTATGTATAATACCCGTGGAGCACAGATGCCCAGAGGTGGCCAAGGTAGCAGGATAGATTTAGCATTTGTACAATATGCAGTTATGTGTGTGTTAGGTTGGTGTGTGTTTCATATTGTGTGAGAGTGGTCAGTATGTATGCATGTTACCAATATAACACATGCTAGCAATAAGCCATTGTAAATGTATGTTGTTAATATGTGTCACCATCTGAAAGATTGACATGGCATGGCTGTTGGGCTAGATATACAAGCAGTACACTGGGGAAAGTACCCCAGCCATACAGTATATCATGCATAACTATGAAATGGACACACCCTTGGAATTGTACATACAGGTATGCATCACATTATCTGGACCTGTAATAGGGAATACCGATGTCATCTGCCCGAGCACTTGCAGATCATAAAGGTGATAGGACTGATGTATTGGGAAACAGCTGATGTACCTGCACATGCCAGCATAACTGGAATGCCCCATGCATATCTGTGCATCAGATACGAGTAGTGTCCATAGCACACATGCACCCAGCTCACTCAAACACCACCCACATTACCACTCTAGTCGTATCCCTGCTGTTGGGAATGGGATTCTGAGGAAGTCTAATAGACGAAAGCGCGCTCAATCTTGGTTTGTTATTTGGAGTTTACAATAAATTTCTTTGTAGTGACTTCGTGATTCGTGAACTTTTTTAACACATCCTGTGAGTTGCAAATGTGTTGCTGTTTCACAGACTAGTGGAGGATACCCTTTATTGTACAGCTAGCGGGCTTGGAGTTATCATTATAAGGTGTTTTGTGGTGGAGAGGTGATTTAATGGGTATAATATGACTGCCATCTACATAAGCAATAGTGAAAGAATGCAGCATGCAGAGCAGGTGTCCCATGCAAGTGTGTCCCTAGCTGTAGGTAGCACCCTGCCAGCATCCACACCACCTGATCAATACTGATAGAAAGTATAGGCATGAACACCTAGCACACCTACCCTGTCACTACAGGGGAATATACTGTATGGCGGTCTGGGACTGTAGGACTGACAGAATGCAATGGCCTGCCACAGCTGGCCTGCATCATCACCAAATGCCCTACAGGACTCTGCCAAAGGCCTGTGTCTCACATGCACTGCCAATGCATGTTATGTCATGGACACCCAAATAACAACATAATACACTCCACATAAGCTACATGCAAGGCCATGTGGACAAACCACAGTAACATGTCCACCATGTCCCACTGCATGAACTGTGGACCAACACCAAAACACAGCTGTGATGAGGTGATAACCTTAGGGAAAGTATCAGGGAATGTATGCATAATGCATGGAAGAGGATAGAATAACAGGGGGGTGGGAGCATGGACAGCATGGAATGTGCAAGGTCCAACACAAAGCCATGTGCACACACTATCCCGGGCTGCAAACACATAAATGGGTGGCTACAAACCTGCCCATACACCACAATAGGGGTAATGTCCTGACTTATGGTCCCTGCCTCTGGGTAACCTATGTGAATCTGTACAGCTGTGAGGTATTGCCATAGCAAGATACGGCCATACTGTCATGTCGATGGATGTACAAGAATGGGATCCTCTGCCAGCACTGTACCAAGGTGCTGAACCGGATACACAGACCCAGCAGCAAGTGTCTGCAGCTCCCTCTCCAGAATGGCATGGAGGTGTTTGCCCATAATACCACACACAAATGCATTCACCCTTGTTCCACAGGACATCACTGTGAGCAAGAATGTCCACCTGACTGTACTTGAAGACATACAACATCATACTGTATAACAGTACATGTCTGAATATCTCTGATAACACCAGTACCATGTATCAAAAGCAGCACAGACACAATCACCTACAGTACACACTATCCCTTTCACAGTTTGACCCCATATTGCCAAATGATCTATGGATACCCTGAAGAAACAGTTTGATACATGTAGGTGTACAACACAAAGGTCTGCACTGGAGTACAAACTACTGGGAATAGACCCACACATTCAATACAGAAGGGCATACTGGGCATGCTCACACACTTAGATAAATGAAGGCAATGTCAGAAAACAACATACTGAAAGGTCATACTGGGCATGCTCACACACAATGAAGCCCATGTCTGCAAACAATAGTGGACCATACATATCTGACAGTTGCAGATGTTAGTGCATACACCCCTCAGTATGCACCAGTCATGCTTTGCACACACATTGGATAGGAATACAGACATACATCAAAGGACAACATACTATAATATGCCAAAAGTAGATATACAGAGATGTGTGGAAGAGAGTGACTGTGACAAAGAGCCATCCATCATGAGGCCTGTTCCACCCAGCACACAGCCAAATGGCTACAACCACATTATGCATAAATGTCACTCACTGTAGAAATTAGCTACTGGTATCCATCAGCATTACAGACTATGTGGTGCAAGTGCTAGCTGTGCAACATGACTGTACAAAGCAGTAGTCATCTAGCAGCTGTATACACATACCTGCTGAATATAACCCTGTGTGTGCCTGCATGTGGTGTGTCAACCTCTAGTTGAATGGGTTATGGCACATGCACACACACACACTGCCCTCCCCATAGCCCTACTATGACAAGCCTGCTGATGTCATCAACTTTGAAATACACCTTTGGGACTAGAGTAGCCCAGTAGTCTTTGCGGTGAATCCTAAAACTGAGTAATGCTGTAGTGTGATAAACTAGTTAGGTAAGAGTTCTAATCCCAGACATGGCAACAGTATGTGTGTGTTTCTGTCTGTTTAGGGAACAATGCTTTTTAGGCTAGTCACACTCACTACAATTCAAATGCCCTACTTTGGCAGGGCTGCTGGTATCACTCACTGTGAAATACACCTTTGGGAAAAGTGTAGCCCAGTAATTTCCATGGCACGTCCTATAACTGTTTAATGCTATAGTGTATTAAACTAGTTAGATAGGAGTTCTAATCCCAGACATAGCAATTGTGTGTGTTTGTGTGTCTCTGTGTAGGGAGCAATGCTTTTTAGGCTAGTCAAACTCATTACAATTCAAATGCCCTATTTTGGCAAGGCTGCTGATGTTATTCACTGTGAAATGCACCTTTGAGAAAGATGCAGCCCAGTAATCTCTGTGGTGCGTCCTATAACAGCGTAATGCTGTAGTGTGATATAGTACTTTGGTAGGGATTCTAGTCCCACACATGGCAAGTGAAGATGTCTGTGTGCGTGTTTCTTTGTTTGTGTAGGGAGCAATACATTTTAGGCTAGTCACATTCACTACAGATCAAATGCCCTACTTTTGCAAGGCTGCTGATGTCATTTGCTGTGAAATACACCTTTGGGAAAGGTGTAGTCCAGTAATCACTGTGGCGTGTCCTATAACAGCGTGTTGCTATAGTGTGATAGAGTACTTTGGCAGGGGTTCTATTCCCGCACATGGCAAGTGTTGATGTTTGTGTGTGTGTTTCTATGTCTGTGTAGAGAGCAATGCATTTTAGGCTAGTCATACTTACTACAATTCAAATGCCCTACTTTGGCAAGCCTGCTGATATCATTCACTGTAAAATACACCTTTGGGGAAGGAGTACTCCAGGAAGCTCTGTGGTGTGTCCTGTAACAGTGTAATGTCATAGTGTGATATAATGCATTGGTAGGGGTTATATTCCTACACATGGCAAATGTGGATGTTTGTGTGTGTGTTTCTATGTCTGTGTAGGGGGCAATGCATATTTAGGCTAGTCACACTCACTACAATTCAAATGCCCTACTTTGGCAAGCCTGCTGATGTCATTCACTGTGAAATACACATTTGAGGAAGGAGTACTTCAATAATCTCCATGGCACATCCTATACCTGTGTAATGGTGTAATGTAATAAACTAGTTAGGTAAGAGTTTTTATCCCAGACATGGCAGGTGTGTGTCTGTGTTTGTCATTTGTATCCTGTGTGGAGGTGGCTGTAAATGGGTAACAATTGCACTCATTGTTGAGCTGGTTTTGCAATTTTTTTATATGGTGGCCCTATTATATGTCACATTGTCCACCTTACAAGGATAACAGATGTGAAATAGCCAAGAAGCTGGGGTGGCAATCCATACTCCTACATGTGACATCAAGGCCTGGTGAACAATGTTAGCAACCCTTGTATTACACAGAGAACACTCTCAAGTCATGTCTCATACATAAACACACTTGCCTTGGCAACAACTGCTATGTTGGTAGTACCCTACATATTGCCCACAGATAGTAACCGTGGTGTGATTGCAGTGGATAACAGAAGGCATGGCACACTGTACATCAGTAAGATATGCACGTACATGCAGACAGTGTGCCTTCACTATAGTCCCCACTGGATGCCTGCAACACTTGTGGTGCCATCAAATGTGACTCACAAAGGACATACCATGCCTTATGAACATGCCCTATATGGACAGATGCCACTGACACCAGGGAATACCTGTATCATGCTATCAGTGTAGGTGCAGAGTCAACCTGTTGTCCATTACTACCTGTTTCCAGCACATGAGGCCAGGACAGGCACATCTAATTATAACAATCTGTGTACACAACATGGGCCAGACACCCCAGGTACAGTTCCACATGTCACTGTATTTGCATGTGGGATGTGTGCACATCCTAGACAGCATCCATGTCATGGACTAAAGAACACATACATGGCAAGCATCGAACAGCAATGGCCACACACAATTGTTACCTAGGTGACTGGATGGTGAATACAATACTCACATGTGTGGGCCAATCCAAACACTACACCCCTGAGCCACACTGCAGACCATTGTCATGTGGCCTGATGCCAAGGTATACCCTTCACCTAGCCTTGTATAGCCTTCTGGCACAGTCAACCACTACATACCCATGAAGCAATGCACGCATGCATGTCAGTACTGGCACCCTATGTCTATGTGTGCGGTATATGATGTTTTTGACCACATTCACACTCACTACAACCCCCATTGGCATACTGAAGCATACTGTCTGATGTCAGGCACCACCACATACCCTTTGCCCATATAACTTCCTGAAAACTCCTGTGGTGCATGTGATACCTGCACAGTACTATATTGTGGCAAACTAGCTAGTGATGAGGTGTATTCCTGACCCTGCCAAGTGTGTCAATGTGTGTGAGTTCCTGAGAGAGTGTGGCTGTGTTGACACTGACACCTGTCCATACGGACAGGCATGTGTACTACACCTTCCATATCACCACCATATCACTGTTGCAGTTGTCACTCACCATCATATATACTTTTGGAGAGCTCCTCAACAAGTAAACTATGTTACACATCCAATAGCTGCATAGACATGTGATAGCAATACATAGTCGGTAAGGGGTTTGATACCCTGTACTGGTAGGTGTGTGACACAAACATGCTTAGGTTTTAGTCTCCCACTCCCTCCCTGAGTTATCTTTGCCACTCTCTGCCTCTCTCACTCCCTCTCAGATGGATGTGGAGAACTACATCTGCTTTGCTTAGGCAACAGCAGATGTTTTATAAGTGATACTTATGATCAGCTGAAGGCCTCTGCATGAATCCCAGCCCTCCTCTAGCTGACTGCATGTGGAACAGCTGTGGTAACATTCCCATAGCCAATTGCATGGGAACCCACTCCAATATCTAGAAACATCATGTTGGAGTTGAGCCTTTTCATTCACATTGAGCAGGACCTATATCTAGTGTTTGGCAGACAGCATCACAGATGGATTGGGGATTCACCTCTAACAACATACACTTTGGAAACAGGCCAACACACAGAAGAGGATGTGCCTGACATGACTACAGACTGTAAATGTTGCTATTCTGCATTTGGAGTAATGTTGGTTTAACAGGGTGTGTGTGGATATGGCTGGTCTACATGTTTTAATACCTGCCATGACAGTGCTATGTTTCTGAGGACCCCCCATCTGTAGGGTCATCTGCAGACTGGGCAATGTGTGATGCCTTTTGTTTCTTGTGTTACTCATAGAGCATCTATCTGTGAACTGCAGAAGCATAGTGTGAGGACTGCAGTCAGTAAATGGTGACAGCCCTGAGAGTTACTGTCTTCATATCCCTCATAGGACATATGTCACAACAAACCCTGTTACAACAGTAAATGTATGAGGTTATCACAGCAACATGTCAATATTGGCCCTATGTTTGTGCTTCCAGCCACAACTCTGTCAACCGTTGTGCATATATCATGCAGTAAGAGGTGCATATGTTCTGTACATCATAATTTATTGGCATCATATCTGATAACAAGCTAGTGAGATATCAGACTGCTACACATGCTATGTATAGTAGGGGTTATATTTGAGGACATAACCAGGGCATTCTGTGGTTGTGTGTACAGTAATGAGGTCTGTGTCCATATGGTGATTGTTGCCAGGGTGTGTATTGTGAATATGTACCTTGGCCTGTGTACAGATTGTGGTAGATGTCATTGTTCTTGGTCCTGTTCTATCTGATGTAACATGCTGCTCCACTGTATGCTACCCTATCGGCTTACATGTTTGTAGGGCCAAACACACACACATTGCATACCACAGACAGGCATCGGACCACACTATGTAATGGCCCAGTATATGTAGGGTTAGTGTGTGAGTGGCACATATGAGGATGGTGTTGATCAGATAGTCCATATGCTGTAATATTCCGGTAGCTTACCATATGTGGCTGTGGCTGTGTTCACATTGGTTGTGGTTATGGACATTCACACAGGTGTCTTTTACTCTGTGCTGTGACATGCATGTAGAGCCTGCTATATATGCAGGTACATGTGCATTCCCCCATAAGAAATGTAGGCCAGTGATGTGGCAGTCTGCCTGTAGCCTGCACGGTGCTTTGTTGCATGCCTAGCAGCTTAGTGTCCTTACCCAGTGTGATGTTATGTCCAGATACTTGCCAGATGTACTGCTGCCAGGCCACCATAACAGTCATGCATGTCAGACAAAGCAGTGGGATGCTGTACAGATGTTATGTCACTAACTAGTGGGTAGTATGTGGCCATGGCACCTCTGTACCAGCGGTTATTATGTGTCAGGACAGACAGGGACGTGTGAATGCATAACCTATGGAGGCAAATGTATACCAGTATTTACATGATATACCCATCTACATGGCTGTTAACATCCACATTGTCAGGTTTGGTCCACATGCCTTGCACTAAGGGATTCTGTGTATACCTCTGGACTGACAAGAGTGTGTCAGACTGTCCACATGTATTGGCCATATCTCTGCTGTAGTCCACAGGATCATTACTGTGCTAGCAGTGGTACTGTACTATGATGTCCTTAGGATGTCTGTCAGTAGCAAATGGCGCACATGTTAAAAACAGATGTGACCTCCCACACACAACATGTCTGTGAAGACAACCACTATCACAGTAGCAATAGTCTACATATATACCTGCAATACATACCTGACATCCACTTGCACTAAGAGGTTAGGACTACTAGGGCTAAAGTAGGGCTCCACTCCATGTTCAGGACATATGATGAACATATATGCATATATAATTATCCATACATCTATATAGATATATACACATATACATATCGACATCCATAGATGGATATTTATATGTACATATATATATATATATATATATATATATATATATATATATATATATATATATACATATAAACACTCACATATATACATATACACAGCAATATATGTCTACACATATACAGATAGAGATACATATGCACATATACTTATGGATATCTACATATGTATTGACATATGTATTGACAGTAATAGGTATATAAGAATAGATATGTATGCACATGTTATATAGATATATATATATATATATATATATATCTACATAAATAGACATATCTGTACACATAAGATGTGTCTACATATATATATATATATATATATATATATATATATATATATATATATATATATATATATATACATACATACGAAGAGATGTACACATGGCCATATATATGTTGCACTATACAGATGTGTATACAGACATATGTATAAATATACATCTGTATGTACATGTAGGCATATATCTATGTATATATCCATATTCCTGTCATGTGTAAACCTCATGGTTGTATATACCCTCCCTGATGTATCTCACCATATGTATCTGCTATGTGTACATTATGATAAAACAACGTATGTAATGCAACAGTCATATTAATAACAAGTACTACACGATTGTGCAAGTAAAGGCAATTGTTCAATACTAATCAATATTTGTATTGACAGATATATTGGAAAACAACAGCTGTCTTCACAGTGGTCATGGTGTAGTGGTTAAGTGTTATGACTATAATGTACAGGGTCCTGGGTTCAAGACCTGCAAGGGCTGTTCATTTTGTTGCTGAGCAGAACAAGGCTGTTGGATACAGAGTGGTTAAGACAGTTTTGAGCAGCTTTAAGTGCATTTGTGCAGGTTTGCACAAAGCTAAGTGGTGCTAAGCTATGGGTAAACATACAGGTGCTTACACAGTGTAGGCTTCGCTTACTAGTGCGCAAATCAGCTTAGCTATTATATTGCAGCAGTGTTAATACCTGCTAAGCATAGCTTAGCCCTGGTAACCAGTTTACACCACCCAGTCTGATAACATAGCAGGGAAATGACATCTGTTATAAGTATATGTAATGCCATGTACAATACATGTGCCTATGTGCTGTCATTATAGTAGCAAGGGGTTGAGTGTCATGTGTGGGACACAGACATAAATGAAGGCTGTACAGCACTGTTATCAGTGTGAATGCATTACATACAGGGGTAGCAGCCCAGGGAACATGCTGTCACACTGGAATGTAGTGTATCATGGCGGTACTACTGTTGACAGTGCTTACCCAGGTAAGAGTAGAGTGCTAAATGTAGTACTGACAACAGGCACATCTGCAGGCATAGCTGGACTCTCAGGCCTCCCTGCTGTATCCCTGGTGTGTGAGCTGTGGCACAGTATATAACCCCTACTGGGTAATGATCCGACATGTGGGATGCAACTGTAGACTACCGTCTGTACATCACATGTTACTGAGGGATTCTGACATGTAGTTATGGCATACATATTGTTATTAAATGTCTATCTGTCAACATATTCATCCTACTGCATAGCTACTTGCCAAGCTGATGACTGTCAGTCCCTGTACAGATGTGCAGATGGCAGGTATCTAGCTGGGATATGTACAGGCAACCTAAGCTTGATTGACACTGACATGTCTGCCCAGCTGTTTAAGAACTGGCATATAGAGGAGATAACACCCTATATGCACCACATGCCACAGGTACCTCCACTACACTACCACAGTCAACAGAACATGATTAAGTACAAGTCTCCATCACAGACACTAACCATGTGTTGTAATGCATATTGCATACATGTCAACTTGATTACCTCAGTGGCCATGTGCAGGAGGCACCTGGAGGATTGGCTGATGCATGTCACTCTCACCCTGAGGGTCACCACAGTAGTGTCTATCGATAGATTGCCTGCTGTCACATGGCAGGTGGCAGAATACCACTGTACGCACAACCCCTACACAACCCATCTCTCCTTGGACAATAGCTAGGTACACAGCTATGACCATCTTCAGCAATGCACCCCAGTACTGACACATGTGTATGTGTGCATGACTGAGTATAGCAGTGTCTGTGTGTTAGCACTCCTGCACTTGGGAATTCCATGAGGGCCTTCACAACCACCACAACAGCCATTGCCCTAATCAGTTCTGGCTGCAGCTGTATGGGATATTACATGTACCCTGTTAAGTTCCTCTCCATACCTGCTATATGAGCCTTGCAGTACCAGCACAACAGTGTTGTACAAATGGGTTGTTAGGCATGGGATACCCATTGTGTTCTGGTAAGTGTGTGTATGTGTGCATGCCCGTATATCTGTAGGGTACAGCATTCCGAAGCCACATACTCCTATTACAATACCCATTGCCACACAGTAGTACAGATAGTGTTGTTGCTGCCCATAGGTGAGGCATGACAATGCAACACCCTACTATGCGTGTGGCATGTGCATTAGATGCATATCCCTGTAGTACTACTGTTGGGCTATACAATAGGTTGCATCACAGTCATGGCCAATGTGTGCTGGTGGGTATGCCAAAGTGTCATCATGGGTTTTAGAGAGTACAATATCCACTGGGGGATGTGGGTGCTGTGTACACTGTCATTACAAAGAAAGTCACAACACTGGTGATACTGCTTCAAAAATATATCGAAGAACCACGAACACTTGACACACCAAACACTTTATTGTAAAGCTTACACTGTCATTACACCAAGGTACACCCAATATATGTCCCATGTGCCACATTATGGTTACCACTGTCACCATCAACCATACAGGTAACTGATACCACAATCCAGGCCAGTTATGCATGTGCTGTGTGCAGCCTACGTGTAACACATTGGGCACACGGTCAAGTTAGTTAGCAGCGATAGGCCCAGGTCTCTCGGATGTGTGTCTGCCTGTTATGTGTCTGTTAATGTGTATATGAAGGTATGTCCCACTATGTATTGTCCATATACACCCATTACATCCCCCATTAGCATACTGTACATGTCTGGGGATGTTCTGCATGTAACATGTAACCTGGAACACGCCTCACCCTAAATGCTGCATGGTGTGTGCAATGAAAGCCACACACTTCAGTATCACTACATACCTAGGTAGGGGTCTAGTCTCCGTGTTGCCAAGTAAGAGTGTGCGTGTATGTGGATGGGTCTACATCAGGTTGCAGATTATACACATACCAGCAGGTCACCTGTCCATTTGGCTCAGGCAATAGCTGTTATATAAACTTGTATGTGTTCACCTGTACTCCAGATATGTCACAGCCATGGTGTCACCACAGTGTCATACCCCGTTGTCTAATATGACTGCAGACCATCCTCGTTCTGACACATGTATACCTACAACACAAATGGATATCATTATAGAGACCACAATCAACCAGTGTTACTAACAGCTATAATGCATCATTGCTGGATGGCTACACTACCTGACATATATGCTTTACACTTTACTACTCACAACATGTTACACTGCAGTACTGTGGTACACTGTAGTACAGTTACCATGTGCATCAGAACCGTATTAGCCTGTCCCTGCATTGATGGTATGGGTGATAGGGATGTGGCACAGGTATCATCATATGAACAGGGTGTGTTGTTGGTTTTCCTGAGGCCGAGGGTGGGCCATACATTTGACACCATGTGTGTGTGGGTGAGGGGTGTAATGAGGTGAACTGGGCATGGTGATGTGGCGTGCGCAGGTATAGGGTTGCCCTAGGTGTGTTCGTATAGTGCAGCTATAGTCAATCCATGCTAGCAACAGTATACATGTGTGTGTTGCTTGTAATGTGTCAATAGGTGATGCTGTGCACCTGCTCTGCACCCTGCCATGTACTGGTGCACCACACCTCACAGGTGGGCAACCCATTGCTGAATGTATAGTATTGTCTCAGTTATGTCAGCTTTAATGCTCACAGTCCCTATGTTTTTCAACAACACATACCTGGGATGATATGTGAACAGATGTCATTTGTGAATGCCTGATGTCTGATTTACAGCTCTCAACATCAGAGGACCATGTATGATCAATCCAATACTATTACTCTGACAACCATCAGAGCATACCATGGCTATGGGAGGTGTACGTACCCTTATTGATATGACGCACCCTTCCTTGATCTGCCATGGGACCACATCACCACATATCTTCACAGTACATGGGCCCGATATGTGACATATGTCCTGTACTTTTACATGCAGTGTCTACAGAATGTGTTAGGTATGCGGATTCTGACCACGATGCTTACACTCCTTGTGGGCATATGTGTGCACATCCTTATCATGACGGTTTGTTGCACCTATTGTTATGTGAACTACAGCAGTCACTACTCCTGGCAGGGGTATACTAGCATGTTCCATCTGCATTTGCCAGTGTATGTTCAGTCTGCCCTACACATCTCCCTCTAATCTGCATGATTGCAAGGTCTACTCACGTGCACATCCTTTGGTGTTCACACACTGACGTCACTATTGCTGTGGGGGTAGGGTTACATCTGCCACAGTTCCTGAAACTGACTATGTGCAGATACAGCCATTCTTAACATTATTAGGATCCCTGCTGCAGTGCACTGGTGTGTAATGCTGACAACCCCCCACCTTCAGCCTTTTGCGGATGCTTGACAAGTAAGGCCTTCATGTGTGTCACTTTGCAGTGTCCCATACACTGAACACCACATGTTACAGCCTATTCCCAGCTGATAATGTAGCCATAGTAATACCTTGTGCCATAGTGTAACTCTGCAACAGTTGCCATTGTCCTACAGGTATATACACTGGTGTTGCACTGTATATGGGTGTTGTTCCAAACATGTCCCTACTGTAGGCCATGTCTCCCACCATTATGTTACTCACTGTGGACACATTCCACAATGACAGGATGTTAGTTATCTTGCAGGTGTCTGACATACCCTTCCAGTACACCATCATGGTCATCACTGTGATGCCATGCATTTAACAGCAACAATACATGCACATATAGAGCATGCACTCTGGGTAGGTGTGTTAGATGTGTGCATGAAATATACCATAGCCATTACATGCCCAGTGTATTGGCAAGCATCTACATAAACCATACTCAACAGCTACAGGCTGCTGCCTTGGTGGTATACCGGTGGGACCTACATAATTGGATGAGAGATGCAAAGTCAGTGGCCACACCTGTGGCATTGCTACAGGGTGGGTGCAGCATTACAATACATCAACAGTGCATGTCCACAATACTACCACATATGCACATCTGTTTATCACTACTATGCAGCAACAAACTATATCTATGACATATCAGACGTGCATGATCTACCTGTACAGATCTGGATGTATACACAACAGTGGTCTACTGATGTGCCCTGTGACCTTACCTGCATGCTCCTAGGCCAGTGTTTGGGTAGCACCCACCTCCACAAAGGTGTCCGGCAGTTGGTGGTTATGTGGATGGGCAGGTGTCACAAGGCTGGTTAGGAGCTCCTCCACACATTTCAGGGGGATGGATGGCATGGCCACCCCATGGTGAGGTGTTCCCCCTGGACTAAAGCAGCACATTGATGGGCATTGTGAAGCAAGTCAGAACAATGATGCTGGACCTGTTCATAACTGCGGTTGTGCAGTCAGACATCATTGACCCTGTGGATTAGGTCATTCCAGAGGATGGTCCACTTCTGCTGATTATGGGTGGCCTGACCAAACAAGACAGGGTAGTGCTGTATGAGGTGGTTCACCACAATGTCATTCTCAGTGGCTGAGTATGCTGGAAGCCTTCCATGGGACATCTTGCCTGAAAGACATAAAGATGGACACAGGTCTGAACAAGTCATGCAGCAAGGTTACCCCAGTTCTTAATACACATCAATGTCACCCCCCACCATATCAGAAACAACAAACTGTACACACAACTCAATAGGTATGGCTACAGCATACCTACCAGTGGGGCAAATATTGTATTGTACCACACTTTGTGCAATGTGTTTGTAGCCATGTTCCCTGTGTGGACACTATCATTGCTGGCCTGTTACAGACTATTCACCTGCATGCCATTGTCAGGGCCACTACGGTTCCATATATGCCTGTGGTATGCTTGCTATGTGGTTGCTGCACATCTGGCATTCTGTGTTATGGGGTTATCTATGCATGCTGTTGGACATGTTCAAGATTGTGTAGACTATAACTACCGACATTTGTTTTATAACGGTGACACAATAGCATATATATGTACTATTGGCCAGCAGAACCACCTCCCCAAACTCATCTGCCCATGTTACCAGGCCACATCATATGTGTGATCCACTCTGGGGCCTCCTCATGTACTAGTCCAGCAATACCTTCAGGTGAAACTAACTCAGGGGATATGGTCCCTCCCTGGGGGCACACGCAGACATGACCTTGTTCCCTGTGGTCAAGTCCAGGATCTGTACCATAACAGGCTCCACAGACACATGTGGGATGTGCTACATCACCTTGAGGCACCCAGTAGACATTCGCAGGGTCCAGATGCTCCTCCTGCTCAGCCTCCATGCCAGGCACCTTCAGGACGTGGACTGTTGTTGTGGGTAGCAGTGGGTGGGAGGCTTCTTCCTATTGTGCCCATATTGGGGCCCATAGGGTGTCCACATCACAAACCACACACACCATCCAAGATGTTTACCCACCACGTGTCACATACCACCCCTGTAGGCTGTCTTCTTTATCTACCAACCCTGACCACCTCCACGACTATACCTGCCATACTTCCCCATATTCTCATTCCATACTTCACAGACAAGGGCAATGTGGTCCCAACAAAGTGTTCACGTGTGACATACCCATCCATGTTGCATACACTGACAGTTCTAGATATATGTGTGTATTGCTATGTGTGCTGTTCCCTTGCACATAGCATGCAGCACTGTGATGGTAATATAGGAGACATGTATTTACATACATATATCTTTGTGTGTGTGTTTGTATATATGCAGACATGTGCATATAGGTATATATCTATATATGTGTAGATATATATGATGTATATATATATATATATATATATATATATATATATATATATATTTATATATATATATATAGTAGTTACCTGCATTGCTGATTGTTTCCTCCCTAACTTCTCTTCCTTTGTCTCTACCCGCTCCGTTTGCCCTGCGGGCTCACTCCACTCCCCTACCCTATCCCCTAATCCCACCCACCCCAGTGCCTCTACATTTCTACCTACCTAGCCACACCCCCTCACCTTTTCCTCCAATCACAACCTTCCCACCACTAACCAATCTACTCTTTTCCCTCCATAATTCTTTCTTAACCACTCTCTCTCACAAACCACCATTACCTTTGCCTTGCAATACCACACCCACTACATTTGAACTAGTAACTAGAACTCAATACCCACCTTTACAATGTATAAACTCCCCACCCTAGTGCTCAAACCTGCCTTACTCATGCTCTCTCTTCTTCCCCCTTTAATATTAGCACACCTTATAACCTCCTATGAACACCCACTACTATCACACCTTCCCAACCCAACTAAACAAGCTACCTCTTCAATTCCTACCTGCCAATACCATCACATCAACATTACTTCCACACCTAGCTATCTTTTATCTAAATATCATAGGATAACCCACATAAAATATATTCACCTAAATCCTAAAAGACTACCCCTTCCTCAAAGTAAATATACAAACACTGCATATTTAACTCTACTACTCTCACTAAATGATGGTAATATTCACTCAAACCCAGGTCCAATTAGCTCCTCTATAAATCAGACCTTTAACCTAAACCCCACTGCTAACCCCCTACTTAAAAAACTTAACTCACTCTCAATAGCTAACCTCAACATACGTAGTGTTAATAACAAAACAACACAACTCCATGCTCTCTTAGAACTCTATTCCTTTGATATTATTTGCCTAACAGAAACCTGGTTAAAACCGTCAACAAAAGACACTGAAATCATCCCTCCTGGCTATAATATCTTGCATCTTGACAGGGTACCAAAAAAAGGTGGTGGAGTAGCTATCCTATTTAAATCTAGCCTTCAAATAACCACTTTCCACCAAAAACCTCCTCAAGACTCTAATGCTGAAATTCTTATTACCAAACTTAAACTAAACTCAGTCAAATATATCTTTATTATCTGCATCTATGTCCCCCCAGGATATAATATTTCTACCATCGAAAACATCCTATGTTGGCTATCACTAAACTTACCCCAAGAAACAATTATCCTAGTTGACGTAAACATTGATTGGCAATCTTGCAACAACAAACACCCTACTAGCCATATTAACCTTTATGGATTTTCGCAAACTATTACCTCCCCCAGTAGAACAAATAAAACTAACAAAAAAGAAAGCACCTTTGACTGGATACTCACCAACTATCAACCCCATACTTATGAAACAGGAACCCTCCCTGATGATATAAATGATCACTTATTAACTTACATTATCAGGCTCAAAACCAACCAACCTACCCAAAACATAACTAGAACAATCAGAACCAAAAAAAACTTCAACTTGGAGCTATTTCAAAGTGAACTGAATGCATGTAACTGGTCCCCCTTAAAACACCTTTCTCTTGATGAAGCTGTAGATTTCTTTAATGCTAACTTTCTGGCCATACTCAACTACCATGCCCCCCACTCGATCTATTAGAATTAGAACTAAATCTGCCCTTTGGCTCTCAAAAGAAACTAAGCAAAAAATCCATCTCAGAAATAAAATCTGGAACAAATCTCGCTTAACTAAAAACACAACGGATTACCAACACTACAAACAACTGAGAAATGAGACCAAAAAAGTAATGAGCGATAAAAAAACTATTACCTGAAATCTCAGCAAACTCGCCAAAATAACCCACAAAAGTTCTGGGAAAACATAAATCAGTTACTACAGCCAAGTAAATCTCAACAAACTCGCCAAAATAACCCACAAAAGTTCTGGGAAAACATAAATCAGTTACTACAGCCAAGTAAACCTATCACACCCAACCCACAAGGCTCTGACATAAAGAATCCCAACCAAATTGCTAATGACTTTAATTCCTTTTTCACTGAAACAATTCAAACCCTAGCCAGTCAACTCTCTAGCAAAAAGACAACTATATCTAACGGCAACTTAAACCCACCTCCCCCATTTATTTTCCAACCTGTCCCAACAACTTACATTCTCTCCCTTATCAAAAAACTCAAACCATGTACTTATTCTGCTGACCTACTACCCGCAGAATACTTGCAATTAACATCCAATTCCATAGCCTACCCAATTTCCATACTGATCAACAGAACCATCACTGAGGGATATGTCCCTAAACTTTGGAAAGTTTCCCATATTATTCCTCTTCATAAGGGTGGAAATTCTGCTGAAATCTCTAACTACTGCCCTATAGCCCTACTCTCTCCCTTATCTAAGATTATGGAAAGATGTATACACAAGCAACTGCTTGACCATCTTCTCCAAAATAACTTACTCTCTAATACCCAACATGGTTTTAGACCTACCCACAGTACCACCACTGACATCCTCTCCTTTACAGACACAATAAACAAAAATCGTAACCATAACACCCTTTCCTCTGCACTTTTCTTAGACCTGTCCAAGGCTTTTGACATGGTCAACCACCAAATACTCATACACATTCTTCAATCTTTGTCACTTGAAATCCAACCTATTAACTGGTTCAAATCCTACTTAAATAACAGGCATCAAGCAGTACTCTGGAACTCCACTCTATCTTCCCAGCTACCTGTTAACATTGGTGTCCCCCAAGGGTCCATACTGGGTCCCCTCCTATTTTCTTTATTTATCAATGACCTCCACCAAGTAGTTCCCCAAGCTACATGCATACAATATGCAGATGATTCTACACTAATTTGCTCAGCCACATCTGTATCAGATCTTCACTCCCTCACACAACACATATTTAATTCTGTAGAAGAATGGTTTTCACAACGCTGTCTCCTACTTAACCCAAAAAAAACTAAACTCCTTCTCTTCACACCTTCCAGTAAATCTCCCCATATAGACTTTACAATAACATCTAAAAATGGCACACCTATATCACAAGATCCTACTACCAAACTACTAGGCATTACCATTGAGAACAACCTTAACTTCGATGCACATATAAGCAACACTTTGAAAACTATTAATAAAAAATAGGCTCTCTTTACAGAATCAAACCTTTCCTCACTCCAGATTCTAGGATAACTATTGCCCACTCCCACCTTATCTCTCCCCTCCTCTATGCCTCACCCATATTTACTAACTTATCAAAAAAGAATCTTTTGAAATTAGAACACTCTACCACAACATAGCCAGATTTGCTACAGGTAACCCTTACAGAACCCACCACTGTACTAATCTAAAGCAACTAGGCTGGCTTGAATTTCAGCAGCAACTAAAAATTAATCAACTAGCCATAGCCCATCAAATCCTATATCAACCTGACAAAACACCTATACTATCTACTCTTATTTACCCCTACCATAACCTAAAGTCCCTAAGATCCGCGCACAAACTTCTTGTAAATATTGACAAAGCAAACAACAAGGCTGGAGATTCCCTTTATTCTAACACTGTTGGAAAACACTGGAACCTGCTTCCCTCTGAACTTTCTACTATTCCCTCTAAATCTCTCTTTAAAAAGAAACTTAAGCTCTACCTCAAATCACAATGGCTGTGCCCCTGTACTAATCCTGACTAACTCTAGCTCCTGACACCTGACTACATTCTAGACCTTTAGAACCCTAAATCTACTTCATATTTACACCCACTGATCTATTTTTCCTTCTTACTATCTTTATATATAAAAAAAAGGTGTTTTTTTATACATATTCTTTCCACGTTATACCACTAGATGTACTTATATAACTGCTATTTTCTTCTTACTTTCCTTTATCCTCAATTACTGTACATTGTGCTTGTATTCTCTCAGAATGCCACTTGTAACAATATTTTTGCAACAACATTTTTACCATTTATGTTCTACTTACTGCATTTTTACACTTTATAACTATGTCACCAGTTATAATGTTCTCTTTTACTCTGTAATTTTCATGTATTTCTTTAATGTAAATTCATTTTAACTTTGGAGCTTATCTCCCTGGGCCTCTACTGAAAATGGACATATATCCAGCTAGACTAGCCCAATCAACAAATGTAAAATAAATAAATAAATAAATATATATGTCTACACATGGGGATCTGTATATTTGTGGACATACATGTATGTATATTTGTGTGTATATATATATATATATATATATATATATATATATATATATATATAATGTGTGTGTGTGTGTGTATGCATATATATATATATATATATATATATATATATATATATATATATATATATATATATATAAGTACACATATGCATACCTATATATGGGGTACATTCAGACATCAGGTCCACAATCTCACAACACCTTCCTGCACAACTGCACTGTTCTGCATTGCTACAACACAGACAGGTGCTACATATGGACACAGTCTGACATTAGGCAGGTATATGTATGTCCAGATTGCAGGTAGCCCTATTACACACCTGTGGCATTCCTGCATCCTACAATACAGGTTAACCTGGGTATCCTGCAAGGGGTGGGTTGTGGAGCCCACGTGTCCATCATTATGGCATTACTTCCACCACTAGCTATAGACCACAGTAATATACATGCTTCCCATTACACAACGCACACTATGATGGCTTACACCTTATCAGTCAGTGGTGCTCTGCACAGTTGATGGGTATGGCCCACTACCCACAGGGACAGACTCTATTCTCCTTATCAGTTGTTCAGCTGAACATCATTACAACAACAACACCTGATGGCACATATAAATCATTCCACATCATCTATCCCATTATTATGGACCAAGTACTACAGTCATTTACATGCATATATACTTCACATGCCTGTTGTGGGAATGATGTCTCTTCTGGATATTTTGCTGTATGTTTTTTTTTTTTTTTGTGTGCCTTTCATGCACTCTCTCTTTCTCTCGGTCTCTCTCCAGTAAATGGATTGAGCTGTTTTGAATAGATTGCAGCATGGATTTTGTAGGTGATGCACATGATCAGGTGATGGCCTCTGCACCAGTCAGTGTCCTCTACTTGCTACCTGCATGCAGCATGCTGTGTAGTACTTACAATTACCACTGTTATGGCAACCGACCATAAATCCCTACATCATGTGGGCGTGGCCCCTTTACCTTTCCTGTGTGCTGGACATCCTTCCTGTGTGTGGGCAGCAGTGTTACAGACAGCAGGTAGCAATACCTCTTACAGAAGAACCTGCACACTCAGGCCAGCTACATATTTGTAGGAGGTTTCAGAACTACAGACAGAGTATGAGTAGTGTTGTTGTATGCATTGTATTGTATGCAGTTTTACAGGGTTTGTGTGTACATAGTAGTTTACCTTGGAATGCAGTCTGTCTGCACAGCTCTCAACTGTGGGCCTATCCACTTGATGGCCAGAGGTGTGCGTATTATGTGTTGTCTGTGCACCACACAGGTCCTGTGTCAGATATATCACTGGCAATGTCTGTGTGTTGAGTGGTATCAGTACATGGCTACATCCATTTCTGTTTCTAACTTCATATTCCTGACTATGGGTATGCTGCAGACTATCCTGTAACACCAGCGACTTGCTAAGTGTATGACAACAGTATTTCACATATGGGCCTGTGTTCCAGCCTCTGTCCTCCACCTACATACCAGGCTTTGTACATATGACATGCTTTCAGGGGTTGTTATGTAGTGGGCTGTGAGTATGTCATTCTGCCATTCCTGTCATCAGTCAACTGCTGTTGTGGCCCCCACACATATTGTAGGGTTGTGTCCATATATGTGTGGGCTTCACCTACACAATGCATGTGTGCCCTTATGCACTCCAGAGGCCGGTGTATGTAACAGTGATATATGGTCCTGTATTCTTCAATCTATGGGGGGGTGCACCATAACTAACCTAGGCTGTTACAACATGTGGGGGTATCAGGGGTAAGCTGCCTTAAGGTATCTGGATGTACATTACCATACACTTCACCTTGGGTAAATGCAGGCCTACTGCTTCCTGCCATACAGACTGTTCTGTTTGTCAGTGTGATTGTGATGGTGTCAGTTATGCCTTGTTATGTAACGGATACATCCCATTGTGTCAACTGAGGTCTTTACCCCCTAGGAATTGTGTACAGATTGTAGATAGAGGCTGCTGGACTATACATCTGTATTACCTACTTTTGATTGATTGGTATCCTGTGGTTCAGTCTGTCTTTACTATTGTACTACTTGAAGGCCTCGGCCTGGACAGCAGCATATGTAAACCTTTCCAGACTACTGTATTAATATCACTGTTTAACAATTGCATTACTCTGTTTATGTATATATGTCAGAGTATAAACAGCTATATGACATGACATATACAACTGTAATAGTACACAAATAAAGCTTTCCCATGTATGCAAACCTGTGTGTGGTGTTATATCCTTTGACCTCTCTGTGGGTATATGCTGCAGACAACAATTGTCATTTGTATGGGTGGCTCATACAGTGTTCAGCTGGTAAGGTGGCAGCTGTAGGCATAGTGGCTGTTCCGTATTATATGCACCTTCTACATATGTATCTTCCTATACATATCTCTGTGTGTGTATGTGTAGTTACATATATATATATATATATATATATATATATATATATATATATATATATGTTTATATACATATATATGTATTAGCATATATGTGTCTGTGTATATGTATCTTGGGAATGTTGATTGCTTCCACATTGTACATTCTCTATGGTAGCCAGACTGTACCGCATGATATGTTATTGATACCAGCCTGACATCATAAGGGTGGGATGGAGTACTGTTAACATCTTGTGCCCATGTTGTGTCATGTCCTGGTTATGGTATTTGCAACAGTTGGTATTGTATTGCAGGGCAGATGTGTTTGGCTGTGGGGGGGATATCTATAAGTACAAGACATCTGTTGTTTGGGCCCCCTCACCCCCATTACAGTTATGTGGACATATATGTTTTTGTTATGTTCTCTTTTATATCTATCGATATATGTCTGTATATGCCTATATAGATATATATTTATGCTTGCATATATTTATTGCTGTGTATATATATATATATATATATATATATATATATATATATATATATACATATGGATGTAGATATATATATATATACATATATATATATATATATATATATATATATATATATATATATATATATATATATAGATCCATGCCACTAATGCTGGAGTATTTCAACATAGCACATGCATAGAAATAGATTTATATAATTATCAACCAATAGGACATATGTCCCAACATTACAGTGGAGTCATCACATACCAGTTGAGGTGGGTATTTAGTGTATTGTTGGAGATATGGTGGGGGGAGAGAAAGATTTCAATTAACAACTAGTATATTCCTGTAGTTCACATTACTTTCCTAGTCAGTGCTGTTATCTGTACCTTACAAGTATTGCTACACTACCCTCTGGCCATGTCTTGACCACATGCAGGTGAACTGGGACATATGTAGACTATTGCTCTCTTCAACCTTTAGTGACTTACAACACTCTTATACAGGATTTCCTAGACAGTTATATTATGTAGCACAGTATGGGTGACAGTGTTCAGTGATACCTTATTATTCAGAGCAACTGCAATACTCACAATGTCATATAATATCAGAGTAAACAGTACCAGTACAGGGTATCAGGCTTTTATTTATTGGCACAGTGTTCATATCTGACGTACCTGTGGGATCAATGTTTGTTAGCACTGCCTGAATGTTGCCACACAAAGTACCAGATTTTACATTAGTATTATGCACATAACTTTGTTACTGTACACACTCTGGTCACAGCTTGACAACATGGGGGTGTAGATGGGACATACGTGGCTTATTACTCTCATAACAGTTTGGGGAGTTGCTAGTGTGACAGGTTTGTTCTTATAGATGTGTGACAATCAGTTGTATTTCCTATTTGCTGCCTAAACATCTGGGATCATCTCACTGATTTCCCAGGGGGACAGGGTGATAGGCAGCAGATATGGGCCGATATACTGGACATTCTGGACTTATCTGTACAGTTGTAGTGTATGCGTCTGTATGAAGCCTACTTCCACTCCCAGGATTCAGACCATGGCTGTGTCTGCTAAAACTAAAACACTGTCCATCACAGTTGTGTGTGCTATATAGATATTGCTGTATATCTCCTATCTGATTTTTGTCTTATAATTCTCCTGTGGTTTTACATTCTGACCTTGTATTACAACACTCTTATACAGGATTTCCTAGATAGCTATGTTATGTAGCACCGTGTGGGTGACAGTGATGAGTAATACCTTATTATTCAGAGCAACTGCATCACTCACAATGCAATACAATACCAAAGCAAACAGTACCAGTACAGGGTATCATTCTTTTATTTCTGGGCACAGTGTTCATATCTGCCAGACATGTGGGAGCAATGGTTGTTAGCACTACCTGAATGTTGCCACACAAAGTATCAGATTCCACATTACTATTATGCACATACACTCACTCTGTTACTGTACACACTCTGGTCACAGCTTGACAACATGGGGGTGTAGATAGGACATACTTGGCTTATTACTCTCATAACAGTTTGGGAAGTTGCTAGAGTAACAGGTTTGTTCTTATAGATATGTGATAATCAGTTGTATTTCTTGTTTGCTGCCTATACATCTGGGATCATTCCAGTGATTTCCCAGGGGCCAGAGTGACAGGCAGCAGATATGGGCCAATTTACTGAACATTCTAGACATATCTGTACAGTTGTGGGGTATGATTCTGTATGCAGACTACTACCACTCCCAGGATTCGAACCATGGCTGTGTGTCCTAAAAATACAACAGTTCACGTCTCAGTTGCATGTGCTGTTCAGATTTTGTTGTCTGTATTTTCACTGTTTTCTATGTTTCTCTCAAGTGTACTACATGACCTCTGGGGATTACACCAGTCATATACAGACATTCCTACACATTTTATTTATGTTGCACAGTGCGAGTAACAGTGCATAATACAACAGTACTATTAAGTGATTGCAAATCTACATTACCATATGATACCAGAGTAAACACATGCAGTCCAGCAGTTTATTATTATTAGACCTTTATTGTCAGGCTATTATGCTTTAATTTACATACAAACTATATCAGACTCTTCCTGCCATATTCTCTGGTGTATGCAGTACTTGCCTTAAACAATACAGGTTTTATACTGGCAATTAACTTACTAATACTTTTAGATTTATTTCCTATGACAGTACATGCAAGAGTATTACTAACCTGCCTTGCATTGCAACCTCTCCAGGCAACATCCATGGGCCTCCTGGCTCACAGCCCACTCACTTGCCACTGTTAAGGACATAAGAGGAATATTTAGCCATACCTATCCATAAAATACATGAGCTGGCAATTATTAAACAGGTACTGGAGTGATACTTACACACAGCTGGGACCACCCCTGCCATCCTAGCCTCTTGGATCCACTGATCCAAGAGGTCCCCCTTTCACTGATTCAGGTCGACATAGTGATGCCTGACCTGCTCACCAGTTTGGGGTAACTAGTGGCACTGGTGAGGTCACGGGCGAGATGGTCCCAGGCTTACGCTTTATATTGGGAACCCTGGTACAGGACCTGCAGCAGTCTCTGCTCATGGTCTTTGAGAAGGAGTCCTGCCATGACTCTGGACTCCTGGATGCCCCATTGCTGCACCCAAAAGCGCACTCCCTCTCCCCTTCCTGACATGGTGCCTGCAAGTGGAAGTTACAACCAGTTATGAGATGTTTTCTTGCCTGTTGGGATAAGTAGGGCCAAATTCCAACACTTTGCTGTGATTGAACAGTTTTGAAAAGGTTACGCTATGGGCAAACCTGCTTACCTAAGGTTGGCATTGTTTAAAGGGGTATACCACTGGGCAAATTGAGTTAGATGGCCTACACATTGCTTACACCTACTAAGCTGGCCTGTGCAATGCTTTGCATTGCTTAATATTTACTTTGCATTATATTTGCTTTTTAGCATTGATTTATTATTCATTACATGTTATATATATGTCTGGTATCCACGATTCATGGTGTACGTACGCTGTATGGGGTCCATGTGTTTAATAGGGGACTTCAATACTGTATTACAATTACTCCTCACATCTGGGCTTACTTCTGTACTCCAGTTTACATATTTATGTTATGTAGTAGGTTATAGAACATATGACTGTATACTGATTCCTTTCACATGTTCAGTTTGACTTTACTATACTGAGGATTTGTTTGGTGATACCTCATTCTTATGTACTGCTGTGATGGCTTGGTGGTTAACTACTGTAACTATAGTGTATAGGGTCTTGGGTTCAAGACCTGCAAGGCTGTTTATTTTGTTGCTGGGCAGAACAGTGTTGTATACAGAGTGATTAAGGCACTTTTAAGCACTTGTAAGCGGGTTTGTGTGGGTTTGTGCAAGGGTAAGCACTGCTAACCTTCGGTTAAAGATGCTTACAGAGAATTAGCTTCCATAGTGCTTACCCTGTGTGCGCATTGCTTACCCCATGCAAATGGGCTTATATCCACTTACTAGTGCTCACATATGCTTACTCCTGCTTACTACTGCTTAATAGTGCTTACACTTGCTTACTAGTGCTTATTTCCACTTACCACTGCACTGATTTAGACAGTAATGTCTAATGGTTCTTGGGAAGGTGGGGGATTTGTAAGCTGTATGGAGTTATCATTCATTACACATTTTACCTTCCATTTGTATCCCTGATTCCTGTGTACATATACTGTATGGGGTATGTGTGATTATCTGTGGACTTTGCAACATTATGACACTGACCCCTCACATCTGCATTTAATGCAGTACTCCATTTCACAAATATATGCTATTTAGTAGGTTATGCAACTAAAACTTTTGGTCATGACATGATTTGACATGAAAAATGGAATGTGTTGCAGTGGGACTCGAACCGGGAATGACTGCTCATAATGCAAATGCTCTGCCCACTACACTATTGCTATACTGCTTGATTTGCATATATCTTCCTTTTTATCCTCTTCTGCCATTTAAGCTGCATTAACCATAGCTAAGTGATGGGCAAACCTGCACACTTATAGTTAAGTTTAATCTGTTTCATTAAAAAAAAAAAACGTATCTTTATATTGTCTGTGTTTACTATTGCTCTTGTACACGTGGGGGGATATTGCTGGTGGTATGCAGACACCTATGAGCAGTCTTGCTCATTCTTTTAAGGCTTTCTGCTGTTCTTCATTGCAGGGGCATGTATATTTTGAGAGCTCTGCTCTCAGACACGCCCCCTGAACTCTTACATGCTCCATGTAAGATTAGGAGCACAGGCAGTGCACCTTCATTAATATGCATGATGCACTGCCGTTCTGCTCCTAAATGGCCGCTTCCGTGCAGGACTAAGCTAGTCCTGCATGGAAGAATAGTAAATCCAGGGCATGTCTGTACCAGAAAGCAAGCACCCTCTCCAATACTGCCTGGCATACCAACAGTTAGACAGACTCCAACAAATGGTGCAGAATTTCCACCTATTTATCATAATATAGGCTGTTTTCCTGCCCTTACACATTATACTGCAACATTCAAAAAAGCTCTGCATTGCTTAGCATCACCCAAATGCACTTAGCAGCATGTAAACTTGCACAATGATGTTTTAGTGAAGCTTAGAAATGCACAGAGTAGCTGTTAACCATGTTTAAGCAGTGCTTAGCACCACGCAGCTCTTGTCAATGTGACAATTTTGTTTTTAAATTACCTAAAAAAAATGGTTTGAGTGTTAGGGACTCAAACGCAGGACCTACTAAGCTTTAGGCTGTGACTCTACTCATTTAGCTACTTGGATAATATGTAAACTACTATACTTTCACATATACTACTAAGCTACTTGTTAGAGCTGTTAAGGACTGCACTGCTCTGCGCAAAAGGGCTTAAACAAAACCAGACATAAATAATTAATTGCATCTATTTTTAGATGTCTAATAGGTGTCAATAGTGTATTTGTAAACATGGTTCTGCTAAGCTGCGCTTCGTGCTGCATCCTGAAAATGGACATTAAAAATAAAAAAAAATTAATAATTCAATACATTCAGTTTCTATTTTTAGGTGTCTAGAAGGCGTCAGCTGTATATATATATATATCTGAGCACAGATTGGCACTGATGTGCTCCATGCCTCACTGCACAAACAGATATTAAAAAAAGAAAAAAGAAAAAGGAAAAAACAAACAAACAAAAAAGAAAATTAAAACAGAAAATATTAATGCACAGCACATTTCAACAGTAGCAGGATACATTACAGGGAGTCTCACCCTGTACATAACATCTGACCTAGAATTCCCTGGACAATATATAACCATGAGATAGCCTCTATACTTCTGCCTACATGGATACATCAATATTTCTTAATGCAGGTTGTCTCAGAATATAATCTCTGACCATTCTTATACCTTCATTGTGGGGGATGCAAGTTACAGCAAATGAGATTATATAGTAATTTAAGCCCTTTTTTTGAAACAAATAAGAATGACCAAACACGAAAGGCCAAAGATGGTGTTCATTGTAGGTATATCATGACCTATGATTGTAATACATTTCACATAAAAATGCTATTAAAAATCATTGGTCGATATTAACACATGTACCTGAACAAACGGAAATAGTAAAGGTCCTGAATTTAGTTATAAAAAAAGTTACACTTAAAATTAAACTGTGTTATAAAGAGCAAATTATAACAAAAGAAAATGTTAATAAGAAAAAAGAAACTTTAATGTAAGTATATATATATGAAAAAAGAAACTTTAATGTAAGTATATATATATATATATTATATAAAGTATTATATATATATATATATATATATATATATATATATACAGAAACACTATAGTACATTCAGTGAAGAATATTATATTTTATTTGAATGCTTATGGAAACTTCAGCACAAAAGATATAATATATATATGGCAAAGTGCTCTAAGTGTCCTGCATACTATATAAGAAAGACCAATCAAAGGTTTAAAGACAGAATTTGCAGCCATCTTTCAGATACAAGAAGGAAAATAGACACTGATTCTCTCTATAAAAATATAGCAGGCACAGATGACATGCATAAGTTGAAGTTTTTGATTTTGCATTCTATTCCCACACATCTTTGAGGAGGGGACAAGAAAAATTTTACAGAGAGTCAAGAAAATAAATGGATATTAACATTTAGAGCTCAACATCCACCTTGCCTGAATGGTGTTTATACTCTTAAACCAGAGTTATATATCCTAGAAAAGTAAGATAGTATGATTTTGTATATGTATATGTTCATATACGTGAGTATACTCAGGCTTTTTAATGTATGTATAGGGTGCTGTTTATTTGTATGTATACATGCAATATATGAATCTATATATATTTACAAAGGTTGTTTGCTAAGTATATTTTAAAATATTTAGGCATTTAAATGATTTAATTGCATAATTGTTTAATTTATCATATGGCTTGTGGTATTTGATTTTGTTATATTATAAAAGGATGAGCTTTTTGCTTGCTTTATATTCTGTTCCTTCATGCTTGAGAAAGCAGTTTTAACAGCAATTTTTTTTACTAGTGGAATAAACAGATTTATTACTCTTTGTGACTCTGATACACTCTGTTCTTTGCTGCAGATATATACTAATAGATGTTTCTTAATGACATTTCAGCATATGCAGTATATAACTGAAAAATGCAAGCATACCTTCTCAAGGTCAGTAGTCTTCTGTGCAGATATATCCCAAAGTAATAACCTCTTCTGTGATCTCCACATAAACAAGTCTCCTCACCTTCAGGTTCCATGGTTGCCATTTTATGGTGTAGATTCAAAGCTGTGAGCACAGTGAAGATGCAAATGAGGTGTGGACTCATTAGAATTGCTGAATCCCAGTAACTTGACTCCATGTCGTAGATGTAAACATACTGCAGGCAGTCCCTCAGTGTTTGTTGCTAATGGATTCCAACTGTAATGGATTTCTGGTAGGGAAAAGGCAAACAACAGCAATTCAGACTGCTCTTCCTCCACAGGGTATGCCAGCTAGGTTAGACTTGCAAAGTGTAAAATTAATTGTATCAAGATTTTAAATGTAAGTAAGCAGCACACATTTCACAGTTTCATTTCAGTAACATCCAACCTCCTATTCATTTCTTAACAACTGCATATTATCACCATTTAATATCCTCACACATTTTACAGACAATGATACAGAATGCTTTACAAATTGCATGTCTCAGATTACTGCTTATATAAGAAAAGAATGAACAACAAACATAGAGAAACAAGACAGAGCTACATTTTGCAAGCAATAGTCATAAATGGTTGTGTGATCACTCAGTGCACTGCAATTGAAATTAATACATGTACAAACAACTGGCATATGTTGTGTTAATAATGTGGATGATGTTACAGTTGTCTGCATGCAGAATGATTTCAGTGACTTCCTGCAAAGTTGCCTGTGTGGCAAAGATGGATAAGACACCCTTTCTCTGTTCTGAAGGTTCATTGGAGTGACAGTCCAAATCCGACCTGTGAAAAATATTTTATGTGGTACCAACAAAAATTTTGTAGAGTTTATTTCATAAATTATTTTTCTTCATTTCAACTAATTTCCCTTTTTATTTATTGATTTTTATTCCAGTATTTGCATGGTGAGTAGATTAGCACAAACAAGGGAAACAGAGAAACACAATGAATGGCAAGCTTAGCTGTGCTTATCTTGTTTGCATGATGCTTAGCAGTGGCTCACAAAAGAAGCAGAAAAAACACCTGCAGACAGAGTGTGGACAGTGTAAAGGTCAAAAAGCATACATTGTTGCAGTTTTTGCTTTCCATCACGCAATGCCACTAAGCAACATTGCATGGCAGTTAGCAAGGTTCCAAAACACTTGCAGCCATTGAACACCTGCAGAGAGGATGCAGACAGTCAATAATTGAAAATGGATACGTTCTATTAATTCTGTAGGGCACTGCACAAACATGCTAAGTGGTGTTGAGTGGAGGTTAACACACAAAACTTAAGAACGAATAGGGAATTATTCAACTGTCATTTAACTATTCTGGTGGAAGCAGGTGTAAGTCAGGGCTGTAATACATTGTTGCAGTCTAGTTTATAGCAATGAAGTGAAAAATAGACAAGTATAACTTCAGTATTTCTGTGGCAGCAGGTGTAAATGTAGGGCTGCCATACACATGGTCCAGAGTTCTAATACAGGATATTCCAGGCATTTTTGCTGTTGTTCCATTTCACAATATATTCAGTCCTACTTATAACACTTTAGAAAGTGGAGGTTATATGAATTATATGTATGAGGGATAAGACACCCTTATTGTGTTTTCAGATGTAGGACTCAGGGTATACTATCTACTATATTTCTATAAGTATAATTCTGCTCTCTGGACTTGGATGCCTTCACACTGAAATAAAAAACATACACAAATTAATCTATATGCAAGAACATTATCAGGTCACATACACATGGTTAACACCTCAAACTGTCAGCTGTATTTACGAATGATTCATGACTCTGTCTGAGCAGCACTTCTTCTGTGGCAAAGATGGAAAATCACCATTGTGGAAAAAAATGTTTTGCCCCTTACGCATAGGTTTGAATCCCACAATTTAATCAGTGTATAAAGCCAAAACAAAATGTGTCAGGTCATGGAGCTTATGCCTCCAGTACATGTCTGCAAAGTTAACTCACCTAACAGTTACCTTCTAATTTAAAAAAATGTATTTCCAACCTACAGCAGCAAACACCCCTCAAACTAATGTCAAGTGTCAGATTAACCTTTCAGTTTCAAAAACTGCTTTCCTCCTTGCTTGGCACAGTTGCTCTCTGCTTAAGATTGTTCAAAGATGGTTGGCATCTTTCTTGGGTTTGAGAACCACCAGTAAACATGATAACAGGAACTTATGGGAAATCATTAGTTGCCATTACTTTGCATTTGGTATTAGACGTGCCTGGCATTAGAGAGGAAGGTGCCCAGTATAGGGCACAGAGGTGGGGTGTTTAGGAGTCTAGGATATTTATTGGATGCCAGGTAAAGGTTCACAGCCAAAGGTTACTGCAGGAGGACTATTCACATTCCCAGTGCAAGTCTGAGGCTTGGAGTAGTTTGGCTAAGACTGTATCCAGTGCAGCTGGCACCCCATGCATTGGACAACAGCACACACATCATTTTAATGCCCTACAGAGGTGGAAAAGGGATACCCTTAATTGTTGGTTGACTGAATTTGAAACTGTGGACATCCCACAACTGTGTAACTATGACGATAAGAGAGTATTTGTAATACTGAGAAATACAGGCAAGACTGGTATGTTATTTTCTTTGCTTTTCACACCTAATGCAGATGTAGAGTTGAATTATCAGGCTCATGCTGAACATCTGGAGTGACTGAGGGAAGCAAGTGGTATGTATGCAGCACAACCAAAGTGTTACTGTAGGTTGAAAAGTTAATGATAGATTTTTTGGTATTCTATAGTAGTAGCAAAGTGATCATGCATATCTTAACTGTAAAATCAAGTATGCATGCATAAGTCTGTAGCACAAACCAACTTCGAGAGTCAAGTGTAAGACTGTAGTCAGAGATTGTGTTTCCAAATACCATGAGCAGCAATTATACAATTCTGCATTTCCTTCATAATATTACAAAAATTAAACTTTATACAAGTGGCATCAATGTCCTGCTGTTAACTGTAATCAGTATACCAAGACCAAGCATTTGTGCAATATATGCACATTGCAAGCATTACTTTAAGCAATCCATAACTATAGTTTGTTGTTGATAGAATGTATACTTAAATATAATAGTTCAGATAAAATCATTGTATAACTGTGATAGTATATAATATGTCACATACAATAATACTAATTTTATCTTTTTTACCATAACCCTTATCTTTTTTTTTATTTTCTATTATGTGTCATCAGAATGTCTCCATGTCATCCATCTGTAACACATCACAAAATGCTTCACAGCACAGTGAGGTAGGCCAGCCTTAGTGGGTCAGCCTGACTTCACTCCACTGGCTTCAGCACAAATACCCCACACATTTGGGACCCAACCTGTTAGCACTGCCTCTGATGCCCCTGCATGACCTGTGCCCTCAGGTAGCACTGCACTGGCAACTGGTGCTGTGGTACCCTCCAGAGGTAGTGGCATAGGTGGGGATTTCATCACCCACTAGAAGATGCCAGGGTTGGTACATATGGTTATGCACTGCACCATTGGTATATGCCCACAATGGATGGAGAGGCTGCTCTCCCTCATGGTATGTAGGAGGAGAAGACATCAAGCACTCCAGCACCAAGTGGAGTAAGGACACTGTGATGACAGTCAAGTGGGTGAGGACTAGATTCTCACTGTCTCCATGATTGACTGGCATGAGCTTGCATTGTCCCCTCCCTCACAACATTCATAGTGTTCCCCAACATTTTGTGTTCCTCACCTTCCCTGTGTTTTGTCTTGTCTTGTTTGCTTGCATTTGCTTCCTCATTTACCCAACTTATCACTTACCCAACATCCCTCTCTTACTGAATTAAACAAAAATGGGAACCTGTTCCAAAAAAAAAAATTGTCCCATACATCGTTTGCCATTTTACACATGTCTTCTTGATACTCTTGATTTGGTCCAATTGTCTATGCAACATGATTGCATTGTTGTCATCCCACTTTGTGAAGGGGATAGTCTAAATTCAATTAATATTCTGTACATATTTTCAGTTTGCACTGTTAAAGAATTGGATAGCTATTTATTTTTGCTATCTCTCTCCTGCACATTCCTGTATTTCTTTCCCTTTGTTTTTCCTCCTGCTTGCTCCTCATTTCAACACTTTCCTATCAGCCCTATTTTAACACCTAAAAACTGGTCAAAAATAGAATCACACACAACACACATAAATACCAAAAAAGCCATGGAGCCCTTAACTTTCTGGCCTCTATGTTTGTGCGGAGTTGAGCAATGCGCACAAATGTCAAGAGACGGTAAACAGCTCTTCTGTGTTTCAGTTTATCTATGAACACTGCTGCTTAAATACATTGCACTGAAATAAAGCATAATAACACAAGGTGAATGTAATATAATCATAGTTTCATTGCATTATCATGACTTATTTAAAAGCATTGCATACACATGGATTCCAACTCAAGATCTTCTGGGCTCAAAAAGAAATGTGTCAATGCATTTACACCTGCTGCCACAGAGTCAGCTAAGCAGTAGATGTTTTTCATACACTCAGTACTAACTGTCATAATTTTAGCAATAAGCCTTACAGTTGTGCACTGGCTAACTATGCACAAACAGGGAATGTAGTATAAATAAGTATCTCGCATGTGCAAATACTTTGCCAGCCATCACACAAACCCTCTGCTTACCATTGTACTATGCAAACTAAATATTAGCATGTAGTAGTTCTGTTTACTGTCCATTTAGTCTCCATGGCATGACATTACATGTGAAAACAAAACAAAATGAAGGCCCGATCTAAGAATAGGTCAGATATTTGCAATGTAGCCATGTGTTACCTCCCCATATGCACTGCAACCCTGGTCTCTTGGTACCTGTTAAGAAATATATTGACTACACTACATAAATTAACAAGAAATGTTGTGTAATATACCATGCACATCTTTAGAATGACAATACACATTCAAATTTTCAATGACTTGTAGTAAGGTGGACAATTGTTTACATAAAGTTTGTAAAGCTGTCTCTTAAACTATACCTGCACATTGGAATACAACCACCAACTAGTACTCATTACACACGTATCAGTCTGGTAACATGCATAACTAGAACTATCTTGAAAGTTGCACATGCCTGCACATCCATTTTATGCAGGCCTCACAACATCTTCTCTACATCAAGTGCTTTTAGCATCCACTAAAAGTTACCCTGCAGCCTTGTAAGTGTTAGACATGTGCTGCAGTGCTTGCTTAAAGTACTGTCTTCTCCATTTGGTGCACTTAGGTAGGCAGGGGTTCTCTTCTCACTGCAGTCAACTGGTGTGTGTGTGTGTGTGTGTGTGTGTGTGTGTGTGTGTGTGTGTGTGTGTGTGTGTGTGTGTGTGTGTGTGTGTGTGTGTGTGTGTGTGTGTGTGTGTGTGTGTGTGTGTGTGTGTGTGTGTGTGTGTGTGTGAGTGTGCATGTGTGTGTATCTAGCCAAAAGAGCATAAGTGTGTATCTGACAGTTACCATCCCAATTCCATGCATTGACAGTATTTTGACACTTGCACAAGCCTACACACCCATTTCACGCAGGCATCCCTACATCTTCTCTCCAACATCCAGTGTTGATGTCATCCACCATACGTTGTCCTGCAGGCTTGTAAGAGTAAGACTTGTGCTGTGGAACTTGCTTAAAGTACTGTGTTCACTAGTCTGTGTACCTAGATAGGTAGGGTTTCTGTTCTCACTGCAGTTGACTGGTGTGTGTGTGTGTGTGTGTGTGTGTGTGTGTGTGTGTGTGTGTGTGTGTTTGTGCCATTGCTTGACATTACAGAGTGCATTCTAAACCAGCATATCAGATACTGTTATTACCATTTTCTCCTCACCAGACTCTGCTGATGTCATATGCTATAAAGTGTTGTCTGACACTCTTCAAGTCAGACTTGAGTTGTTCGACTTGCACTGAATACAAGAGTTCTCTAGTTGGTGTACTTAGATAGGTAGGGGCTCTGTTCACACTGGAATCAAGTGTGTGTGTGTGTGTGTGTGTGTGTGTGTGTGTGTGTGTGTGTGTTTTAGCCCTCACTTGACATTACAGAGTGCATTTTACACCAACATGTGGGACACTGCTATTAGCATTTTCTCCTTACCAGACTCTGCTGATGTCATCTGTTATAGCTAATTTGTGGATGTACAATATTCCCACCATGGCATGGACAGAGACTGGTTTGGAGGGCAGGCACAAGTCACCTCATCCTATATAATGCAGATTACAGTGACAGGGCTTTCATTTTATCCACCTACGTCATGGCATGGTTTGTAGGTCCTGTATTTTCTTAGTGTGAAACCCCCACAATCTCTCCAACTGCTGCAGGTGTCTGGTGAGTTACATACAAAAGGGAGCATGATACTCTATTAGTGTTCTAATGATGTTTGTGTACAGTGCTGTTATATAATCCTCAGATCTGAATACGATGGTCTGACTGATGACATGCACAACAGAGCCTTTCCATACCACAGTACACTCACTTGGTGGTCACAGTTCACATTGCTATCTACATGTGTTCCCAGGTCTTGCACCACTGGGTTTTAGCAGAGAGGAGTATTTTTAATTCTGTAATTAGTGGGGAATTTCACTTTGCAGAAGTCCAAAATAAACACACATTTTTCTGTTTATCTGTAGACCTTGTGCCTTTGGCACCAATCATTTGTCTGTGTTAGCCCCTCTGTAGTATGTTATCATCATTGTTGGACTCAGTGATTGCACCCAATATGAAATAATCACCAAATGTTGTAAGCCAAAGCCAAGTACTTTAGCCTGGACTGTCAAAAAATACATTGCAAACAGTAAAGGGTAAGCACATATTCCTGAGCTACACCAGTGCTGGCAGCTCTACTGGTAGAAGTTGATTCACCAACTTTCACAGTATGTGTTCTGTTGGTGAGCCAGTTGGTTTACTATCTAGTAACTAAGGCTTAATCCCCAGTTGGGAGAGTTTCTCAATGATACCTGAGTGGGGGATTGTGTCAAAACCCTATACCAGATCAAGGTAGGCTATATGCACTGTCTTGCCTTCATCCAGGCCTATCACACAAAATCAATGGGCTGTGACAACATCACAGAGCACCTATAGCATGACTCAGCACATACACCTTCCTGACATGGTTGAATACACACTTGAACACACCCTCCATATGGATGATGTTCCAATACAAAGGTGTACATCAACATGCATCCATCTGAGTTGGGGGGACAACACCTGATGCATGCATGTATAGACACATCCTGACTCTCCTCATCTGTGAGGTAGACCAACATGTCATCATGGACCTTTTCTAAATGGACACTAGTAATATTGCAGCTGTGTGCAACAGACCTGTGTGAATTGTTAATGCTACCTCCATGTCTGTTACATCAGTTAGATGTCCTCAAAGAGGTCATTGAGGGCATGTATGATGACAGCGTTATTATCCTGTGGAACTAGACCAGGCCATGGCATCTGTAACAAATCCACACTGAGCTATTCACTCACTGTCAGTTGTGGCCATAAACATCTATATCACCAAGCAAGTTGACCAGTGGATCACATATGTGGCATCTAAATATGATGAAATGTGTGAAGTGACCTATATGTCAGGTCCAGTGACCAGGTCCATACATCAGGGCTGTCTGCTAAGCCATATCCTGCCCATTGTTTAAGTCACAGACATCACAAATGACATACACACCCCGTGTCCAAACAGCTGTCTGAAGCACTACAGATCATGGGCTATCATTGACTCACCTGTGATATTAGTATAATACAAACAGTATCAATACACACCACATATTGCTGCCATAGCCAAGACAGCACATATGATGAAACAAAAACATAGGGAGATTTCTTATGTTATGAAAACCAATGCACAACCCAAGGATAATGTAGACATCACACCCTATAAGCATGCCAACTGGTATTTTACCTACGTCTTTCTGTAGATGGTATGTGGAACATCCACCAGCATGTGGCCACAGTGCTGACTACTCTCTTGTATGTAACACAGCTACTTAGTATGTGAAGGATATCCACATCAAAGACCATAATACTTCCATAGTTTACAGCTTTCATTATACCAGTAACTGAGCACAATGTACCCTTCTTCATGTACCTGGGAAAAATAAAAAAAAGTAGTAACCAGGAGCACAACAGGATTCTTCTATAAAAAAAATATATTATTTATTTATGACCAAACCAATTAAGCACTTTCATCCTTAACACAAACAGGATTTCATCACAATCAAACCATATCACCAAAATGGCCTTTTTATACAAAGCCAATTAATTAACCACTTATCCAATTAACCTAGAACAATGGAGAAAAAATTATTACACAGTGTATGATAAAATTCAAGCAAAGCCTGTCTCACACAAAATACAAACCATAAACTTTTAAAACTTTCAACCCATTAAAAGATATTCATCCTCATAATTAAAATGGACTGAATAGAAGTGTATTCATTTAAACCTGTGTAAGAGGTTGCTTGTAATTGTAACTGCCATTTTAATTCTTTGTTTTCTAGCAACACTTTGGCATCCCCACCCCTTGGATTATAGCTAAGTCAATAATAGCAAAAGAAAACTTAGTAAATGATGAACAGACTATTAAATGTTTATACATGGCATTATTTTTTTTGTTCTTAATATCATAAAGATGTTCATAAATACATCTACGTAAAGTTATCTCTGTTTTACCTATGTAAAAACTTGAACACCCTTCACATAAAGCAATGTATACAACACATTTAGACAATTATCTTTTACAAAAAACACCTTTGATCTTACGGCATTGTTTAAAATGACTTCCTCCATTTCACATATATGAGGGCATTGATTACACTTTCCACATTTGGTAGTATGAACTGTTCAAAAGAAGAACACAAGTCCCCGGACACAGTAGAATTCACTCACGGCTTTTAATACTGACAAAATAAACTGGACTTAAAGTGCTTTTCATCTGCCCTCATAGCAGACTTCTTCAGAAGAGATTTTTACACACACTAATGGCAGTTTAAATAATAATTAGTGCCAAAAACGCGGGATAGTTAACTTATTAAAGAAACACACTCCAGATAAAACAATAAATCATACACAAACTTAAAATGCATAATATTTACTTAATCAAATATAAAACATATATACCTATAGTTTAATAAAATCTTACACATAAACACAAAAACAATCCCCAGTGGGATAAACCCATAAATAAACTTGCTGTTTTTCTAAACAAGCTCCCAATATTAAAAGTAACTGCAGAAGTGTTGTATACATTTGGATCAGGTTCTTTGACTCATACAAAAATAAATAAGATGAAATCAAATTAAACTTTCAAAAAGTTTAAATAACCCTAAAGTAAACATTTTATCTCAGCAAGCTGTTCAATTTAAGAATACTGCTGATATAAGTAAATTAATTTAAGCCAGGAATATTACCTGCATCTAATTTAATCTGCCACTTAAGTTCTAGCTCCTCCAACTTGAGGGTAAAGGGTCCCCCTCTAATACTGTGCTCTACCTTGTCGATAGCTAGAAACTTAAACTTGTGATCACCGTTCAGGTGGATATGCTTGGCCAATGTATTATCAGGCTTATTACAATTAATGGCATACAAGTGTTTGTACATCCTATCCCGGAGCCTACGCTCCGTCTTCCCTATATAAAAAGCAGGGCAACAGACACATCTAGCTAAGTAGACTATACCTTTAGAATTACAATTAAATCTATCCTTTAATCTGTACTTGTGACCTGCAACTGAGAATGAATTAACAGTGTCTACATATTTACAATAATTACAATTCTCACATTTCGACATACTACCTAGTTTAAATGGACCCAATTGTTGTCTTTCAAATAAATCCTTAAGGTTTTTCCCCTGTTTGAATACTATACTTGGAGACTTACCAAAGTTGTCAAATAGAATCTGGTTACATCTAAAAAGTTCCCAATTCTTCTTCAATATATTCATACATAGGGAACTATGACTACTGTATGTAGTTATAAATCTACAAGCCAGTGTTTGCCCCTTTTCTATTACTAAGGAATTATTTGTAGGTGACGCCAAGGTATCCGTACTTTGTGAGATCGACCCTCCATTACCCCTAAGGGCCAATATTGGCTTAAAAATAAGCCTATCCCTCTTAATGTTAACCTCTTCTATCAATGGATCCAACAAAGACTCCGGATAACCTCGATGGAGAAATAGATTCTTTAAAAATTGACATTCATCAACAAAGTCATCATCCTTAGAGGTAATACGGGCAGCTCTAACAAGTTGCCCCTTGATAACTGCCCTCTTTTGATGGAAAGGATGACAACTAGAGAAGTGTAAAAATGTGTTGGAATAAGATTTTTTCTGAATATTTTTGCTGTATAACATTTTAATATTCTATTCTTGGTCAACAAAATATCCAGGTATGCCATGGACTCTGAACTAAATGCTGACATAAACTGGAGAAAGTCAGTTGATGTAGTCAAACTAACTAATAGGTCCTCACCCACTTTAGTGTCACCTTTAAGTAAGACAAATATGTCATCTAAATATCTAGTCTAGTAAGCTATAGAATTAGAAACAGTAGTGTTTTTAAATACATACTCAGACTCCCAGTATGCCATAGCCAGGTTAGCCACACTCACCCCGCAGGGGCAGCCCATTGCCAGACCCACTTTTTGTAAAAAGAAATGCTTATTAAATATGAAAAAGTTGTTCATAAGAACCAAGTCTAATAATTCTGACACTAAAGAAACATCTCTGCTTGAGGCATTGTGCTTTAACATCATAAAAGCAACCCATTCCATGCCTATTTGGTGTGGAATACAAGTATATAAGTCCTTGATATCTATTGTCAAAAAATCCATTACACAACCTAATGCATGTTGGCAAGTGTAATAATACATATAGGGGATAGGGTGTAGACCAAAAGTACTTATAAGATGTTAATTGAGGTTTCTTTCTACACCCTACTGTATGTGCATAAACCATGCAATTCCATACCTCAATGGGTATGTGTAATCTCAAAACATTTGTTGGGACATATGTCCTATTGTTCTATAAATATCTGCACTCACTTTGATGCATGTGCCCTGTTCAAAAACCACAATCATGGTGGCCTGTTGCTACCAATCATCCCTGCATGCTGTTGGAATGTCCACTGTCATTCAATATATGCATGTGTTATGCTTGATGTTCAACTGTTGGAACCTTGGTGTGTTGGGTCAATGGGAATATTACTGCATGCTGTTACAACTAATTTGGAATGCTGTTGTTTATGTTGTAATTAAACACACCTAATCACAGAACGTATGGGAAGGCCGGTCCCAGCGGACCCACCTGTCCCTCCTCAGCTGGCGAGTGCACCTGGCACCAGTAGGTTCGGTGCCCAGCCTGGGCTTCCCTCCTCCGTTGGTCCTGTGCCACCTTCGGGTGGAAGCGCTGCAGGGGATGGGGCTCGTCACCCCCTGTGCAAGCATGGGTGGAGAAGGGCCACCTGTCACCCTTTGAAGGGTCTGGGTTGTGGTGCATAGGTAGATCCAGTGTTCAGTCACTGATCCCCTACACCAGCTCGAGGCAAGAGTGGTGCATCTCACGGGTGAGCCTGCCCATCCTATGCAGCCCCCAGCACAGCCACCCTTGGGGCTGTGAAGGTGCAGTGGTGACTGCCATGGGTGGGGATCTCAGTTCCACTGTTACCATCTGTGGGCTCATGGGCTTACGATTTCCAAACATCCATCCCCATCAGTTGTGTTCACCCACCCCATGTGTCATACACCGCCCCTGTATGCATCTTGTTTGTCTTGTCTGTTTTCCTCCCCAACCTACCTCCCCAAATATACCTACTTCCTCTACCTCACTTTCCACTCTCACCTGAAAAAAAAAAAAAAGGGCAATCTGTACCCACAAAAAAATTATGCCCCATACATAGCTGCCCATTTTGCACACATGTCCGCTGGACATGTAAACTGATAATTATAATTGGCAGTACAACATACTTTGTTGTCCTCACCCCTCTCCCAGGGGTGGAAGGTTTCAAATGTCACTCCAAATTTTTTGCATATGCACAGCTATTGCTGGTAAAGAAATGGGCAGCTATGGACCTTCCCTACACCTGTCCTGCACATCCAGAGCTTGTTTACCTACTGTCTTTCCCTCTTTGTGCCCCCTTTTTCACCACTTTCCTATCTCCCCATTTTCTTTTCTTTCAAAGAAATTAGCGCGGGGGTTAGCAGGAGTAAGCACTTTTAAGCAGTAGTAAGCAGGTTTAAGCGAGTGTGCACATTTGTGCACTTAGCTAAGCATCGCTAAGCATCACGCAAACCATCGCAAACCCACTTAAAAGTGGCTTAGTCACTCTATGTCAGGCCCTTGTTCTGCTCAGCAGCAAAATAAAACACCTCTGTCAGTCTCGAACCACAGACCTTGGACACAGTAGATTGCATGAAGTACCACTAAGCCACAGCAGATATACAATAACTTGGTGCTGAAATAAATATATCATGCATTACAATGAGTGAATGTAAAGGAAAAATAGGAAGGCCATAACACAAAGCTTGTTCTGTGGATCTTTACCAGCAATTGTTGTGGAATTGCATTACATGAGTGTGATGTGAGAAGCAGCCATTTAAGCAGCAAATAATGTTACAGAGGCACTTTACAACCCCCACACAGTATCATAGCAGGAGAAACAGTGGCATATCTGATTAAGGCAGAGGCCATACTTCCTAACTGTGACTACTTTTCAGGGATGTCCCTGATTGTGAAACATATTTTAGCTCTGTCCCTCTGAATCCCTCTGAAAAGTACTGACGTCAGTCAGAAAGGTGGGGTATTACACAATGAATACTGACAATAATAACAGTAGACACCGCTTGTACTTCATAAAAGGAGTACTAATCCATATGCACTGCTTCACTCAAGTCTACACTTACTGTCCCTATTATGTGTAAGGTGTACCTCACTTTTAACTACCTATCCCTGACTCCATGATGCAAAGATGTATCTGAGTGTTTCATAGGCCTGGCAGAGGCACAAACACACATGCATATAAGCTATTCTGCTGTTACACACTCTGCAAATAGCTTTGGTAGGACCTCCACAAGCATACCCTTATGTAGGAGTACAACACAGAAATACCAAAGGATGTAGCCATGTACTGGTAGCAACTGACTGTAACAATGCCATTGTACCAGTCCTGAAAACACCTGTGAGTTGCACAGACAAAGAATAACAGTGTAACTTCTGGCTACCATCTGGATAGGTTCACAGTTGGGAACTATGCAGACAGACCACCTGCCTTGATAAACTAACAGGTACACACCAATCCTTTAAGTCCAGTAAGATAATATTCACACAATAATACATAATGCTCTCTGTATGTAAGCATCCCCCCCCCACAATTAAAATATACGTGTGTGTTTAGGGTCTACCAAGGGTGTATGTAGGCATACTCAGTACTGGAATTGTCCAGTTGTCATGAGAACCCTGTGCTAATGTCAACAATAAAAAACACAAACCCTGCAGTGAAGTGAGTACATTAATATTCACAGTATAACAGTTCACAAACAGTTCATGTGCCAAAAGAATACTTCTCAGTAACTACATTTGTATGGCAGTTAATTATATGAGTAGAAAAGAAACAACATAGTCACATAAATGTTGTGTAAGCATTTGTAGGGGTGAGTTAAACTCTACACTGATAGCTCTGTACTGGAAGTGGCAACAGTCAGGTCTGAGTACAACATGTACATCACTGTGTACACCTCTAGCTTCATTTATAAGAAGTATACCAACCTTCTGACTTACACAACAGTGTCCACAGCAAACAAGCATGGGCCCAACTCTGGAAATCTGAAAGGGCTATGCCTACATACCTTAGCAATTTATAGCATTGGGTTGCTATGACAGTGAGTACTGCAATTACCACACAGCAGGCTGTATGCATTTACCAAATGCTGGGCACCAAGTGGTGCAGAGGGCATCACATGCACATGCACAGATACCTATAAAAGCAGATTGTACTTGCTATCCCCACATGCAATCATTACATTGCACGTGTCAGCAACTCTAGAACTCCTGGAGAGTAGTGACAAACTTTAGTACTTAATAAAGAAATATTTAATTAAGTAACAAATATATATACTTAATTATAACCTAAATATATTAATTAAGAAAAAAAACGTAATTAATAACCAAAAATAAAACTTAAGTAAAAAACTTTACTTAATAAATAAAAAAAAAAATTGTCAAAGCATACACAGACGGACCTGAAAGTGACAAACAGCAAGTAGTAGATGTTTATGAGTAGTACTGTACATACTCTGAAACATGCATATGTGGCAGCAGTAGGTATGTATGCACTGATGCCATGCATAACTACTGCCATGGACAAATTAGTGTGTAGCTGTGTGCAGTGGGACATAACTGTGACATATGTAGCTCAGCATTATATGTCAAACATCTGAACATGTTATCTATGGTCTGTACAGTACTGTGTATAATGGCAGTTTGGGGGAGTAGTGCAAACACCTATATAAACTTGGATGTGACAGAGTAAGACATGCATGATAGTCACATAATGTGTAGCTTAGCATTGGCAACTGCTGTACCAGGCTAGTATAGTAATGTAGCATTTGCAGCTATATATACTCCCTGCACTATTACTGTATGCACACATGTGACAACTGTCCATGTTGTAGCAAGGCCCAACAGGTCATCTGTGAGGTGTACAGACTTACAACAGTGTGGACCCTGTGTGTGTATGGTACACACATATGGAGATATATATATATATGTGTCTGATATATTAGCATCTGAACATGTGCATAGAGCAAGGGACATACTGCAACTGTTTGTGACGGGTGGACATTTATATGTTGGTGCAGGTTGTTATGTGCATATTTATATGTAGGTTGTAGTGTGTGTGGCAAACAAGACAGCATACAGTGCTGGCATATGACATGTGGTGTTTAAATGCAGTGGGTATGATTTGTTAGGTTTTTAGTCTTCCAGATAGGGGGTCCTGCTAAAGATACATGGGTTGAGAATACTTTCCATGCATTCTGCACAAGACTGTGCAATATCATTACATAACTGTATCCCTCTCAACCTTTGCATAATTGATATTCCCACCATGAAAGGTGGACTGTATATGTGCCTATATGTATATCTATATGTACACCAATGGATGTTCATATGTACGCTCAAGCTCAATGTTGTACACGTATTGCCATCCCTTTTGTTAAAAACCCTGTACCCATGAACTACCACATAGGTGGTAGTCTACTCAACACCAAAAGTGTGATAAGAGACTATGGGACACAGGTGTACAGTAGTGTCCCTTTTGATAATCACAGTGCCACACTAGTCATGTAAACTGAGTATGGACCACATGTCATCAGAAAAGATGTGTCATCCATGGAAAATGAGGTCAGTGTTCCACTCTACTCATCAGTCATAACACCCATCATAGAGTACAATGGCCCTGTTGGTATGTACCTCAGAAGACATCCACAGCAACTGTAGACACCAGACACATACCTCACAAAGAGTATTACCAGACTCAAACAGATGCCCTATGCAGACTGTCTTACAAAACCACAGCTACACTGTGTCGCATACCGCCTACACAGAGGCTACCTCTACCTAACATACAAAGCTATGCCAAACTCGCAGGTGTTGTACATGCTCCATATAAACAGATGAAACTCCATACAAGCTACAAACTGTACTGATCTAAACCTTGTAATGTCAAAAAGCAAAACATGCTGGAGTGGTACATTATCATCTCAGACATATACCATACTCTGGAACTAACTACCTATCAATAGCAAATGAAGGTCCTCATTAGCAGTTGTCATGAATAATCATGATGATTGGATGTGAGATAGGAAACACAACCCGGGAATCACCTCTGTGACTCTGCATGACAGAGGCACATGAACCTACATTACATGGGTGTTGAAGGGCAGGGTACCATATGGCTAGGCTTCCATAGGCCCTACAGATAATAGCCTATTAGCTACCTAGGACCCGATACACACACGCATGTACTTGTTGCATTACTTGCAATGTGAGGTTGACTGGGTGTGATGGAGAATGTGTAGACGAATGTGTCAAAGATGTGTATATGTGTGAAACTGTGCATATCATGGTATGTAGTGTTGTAGCTCTAATTCCAGCAAAAAATACATATGCTATTGCTAGGCAGGAAAAGCAGCATGGCATACGGTGTGATGTAGTCTCATGGTGTTGACTGGAGTGTGCCATTGTAGGCTAAAGCAGTACATGTATGCTTATTGATTGTTAACACTAGTGAATACAAATCCCGTATGAACTGTAGTACTACCTGAAGCTGTAGGCCTAAACAGCACAGTATGATTTATATCCACATTGCTTGGAAACACTGTTTTGTTTGTTACCTGCAGTCCTCACACATTACATACCTCAGGCATGAGGATTTGTAGGTGCTGACACACAGTACTGTATGGTACACAGGTAAAACTAATCTGGGTTGCCATACCTTTGTGGATTGTAGGTATGTCTGATGTGTGTGTGGGTATGCCTGTAACATGGCCTCGGTGGTATGTGTGTCACAGGATATAAGTGCATATCTAGCAACATGTATAGTGTAGTACAGCAGTATGCCACCTATAATGATGAATGTGCACATATGTTACTGAGGGGTTTGCTATCAACAAGTAGCGTGGTGTACTGGTAATACTGTAACTGTACTTTACATTCATTTCAATGGATGACAAATGTCTGTATGCATTAGCTTCATATACACCTTCTGTGGCTAGGTGGTGCATTGTGTCACATACAGTGTGCCATGTACTGTTGTATAGTCTTACATACTGGTTTCACTTTGTTGCTGTGCAGAACATGGTTTGGTATATAGTATGTGCCAGGCACTGTCAGGCAGTTGTGGGCTGAGCAGTCATACGTGGTATTAAAAATGTGTATCTACTGACAGCCAATAGGTTGCTATATATGGCATTTCATTGATGTCTGTACTTTAGAATGTTGTGTGCCACATGACTTGCTCACAATTACTGTTTTATTGTCTTCCAGGGACATGTCTCACAACAGGAAACCTGCTTATTCCCCTGAGGAGGAGGAAATCATCGTAGATGCCTGATACATCATCATAACCTGCTGTTCTCCAGAACCAGCCAGGACCAGCATGGGTGAACTGCACTGTGGCAGGATGTTGTCCATCGGGTGAATGATGTAGGCATGCATAAACGGACTTATGAGCAGGTATGCCATCACTGCAGTGATTTAATCAGACATGTCCAGCAGCATGCCTCCGATGTTCACAGACAACAGCTTGCCACAGGTGGTGGTGCAGCAACACATCCCCCCTCACCAGAGTGGAAGAGCTGCTCCTCAGCGTGGTGGCTCCTGGCCAACCAGTACAACAGACCTGTGTCATCATGGAGGAGGGAGTCACCCAGCACGTCGATACAGAGCGTGCAGGTAACATGGCATATCTGTAGACTACTGTTAGCTCAATTGTTAGAACATGCATTTATCAGATGTGTACTGTGTATTCAGAAGATGTGGAGCCTGGTGTCATGCAGTACTGATAATTTGGGACATAATCTGTATGCCTGTGACTGTCACCTCTTGCACTACTTTAAAATTACAAACTCACAGCAGCAATGCCATAGTTGTTGACACTGACAAACTGTCTCATATCCTTACAGGTCCCTCTGGTGTGATAGCAAGACAGCAGACCCATGCTGGTGAGTGTTCTACATTTAATATAGCATATAACATGTGCATGTCATAGGAGAGTTGTAGGCCATATACACATGTAAAACACCTACACATAATGCATGCTCTGCATGTTCTCTGTGGGACTATGCACATCCCAGTAACATGAGTAGCTGCCTCAAACACATGCAATACACAGAGCATCCCAACCAATTGTGGTACACTGTAGTGGACATTGTATAGGCAGAGTCAATACACATGCACACAACATACACTACTTTGTCATATGCAGTAAGTGTTAATATGATACACATGGCATATGTAGACACCTGCTGTAAGGTCATATTCCAGTATCCCAAATGTCATCAACACAGCACACATACTATACCTGAGGGGTAGGGGCCTATCATGGGGCGGTGTGACACGCTTCAACACACAACACATTCATGTTAGGCAATGTTCCCTATTGAACACCTTACATACCCATGTAACAACTGGCTGTGAAATGGTTAATGGAGCCAAAGTGGTGCAGGTCAGGTACAGCAAGATAGTTGCCAGTGTGACATACATTATTGGCCTTGAGTGACCACATGATGCTGCCTGATGATGGCTCATGGTACTACACTACATCCAGTTACAGTAACTACAGTACTGCACATAGCATGCATTGCTATACACCTGACAGTTGTGTGCATCCGGCCATGGTATGTATACCTATGAGTGATGGTGCACAGGACATTGGAAAGCATTTCAGACTTGCACTGCAATGCTGTGTCCATGTACACATTGTGTTCCAAGGTGAGGCCAATCATTGAACAACACACATGCATCAACCACATGTATACTGTTATCAACAAGGACTCTCTACACTCGCACTGCATGCTGTTGAGCAACACACATCCTGCATGCTGACACGTGTGATAGGACTCTTTGGCTTGTGATACTGTACTCCACCATCAACCTCTAATGAATATGTTCCATATTGCTGTTGCTGTGTGTGTGTGTGTGTGTGTGTGTGTGTGTGTGTGTGTGTGTGTGTGTGTGTGTCAACTTGACTGAGTAGTGTATTTGTGTGCATGTGTGCATGTGTTCATGTGTTCATGTGTTCATGTGTTCATGTGTGCATGTGTTCATGTGTGCATGTGTGCATGTGTTCATGTGTGCATGTGTGCTAACATCCTGTACAGATGGTAAAGTGTGTTTCCTGTCCCTCTCACAGGTGCTGAGGTATTGTTGGATGAGTGCAGCAGGGAACCTGAAGTCACTGCCACAAATAGTGGACATGACGATACATGTGTTGTGGCACAGGCAGGTTTGACAGGGTCTGTCGTTGGTCAACCAATCGACAGTACACAGCTTTCCACCCCATCTATGTGCACATACATACTGCCAATACATCCCTCAACACCAATGGCCTTAGCTGAGGAACAGCATACAGTAGGCATTGACCAGGATAGTGTGGTATCTATGGCACATGCAACCCCACACAGCAGCCATACCCAGACACCTGGAACAGTACCGCATAGGCATATGTCCAGGGGTTCTCGTGGGAGCACTGCTGGTCGTAATGCCCCTGGCAGACGTGCTCCCACAGGTCTCACAACCTCAGGTATGTTCCGGGCTGTAATGCAGGCACAGGCACTTATGGAACGGTACACCAGGCAGGGACTAAGGGTGCAGAGGGCTCATAACACCGCTATCAATGACAGTATCCGTGACCTTGCCATCCGTAATTACACTGAGGTCATTGATAGACGTTGGGGGAGACACTAGATGTCCTCTGCACTGTAATGTCCATGCACCAGGACAGTGCAGGATGGCTGAGACATCAACATGGACGTATGCCAGCAACATCATCAGCTGGCAGTCATCGCGGACGACACACAAGTCCCAGCCACTCCTGTAGTGACAGTACCAGCCCCAGTAATGTTGGGGCTGGGCTGTCGATAGACCGTCCTAGACGACCACGTGTACATGGCTCTCGCCAGTCCCAGCAGGGACATGGGTCCAGTCAACATCCCTCTGCCTCTGACGATAGTACCCAGTCTGGCTTAGTACCCAATACTGTCTGTGTCACCCCTGCCAGGCACAGGTACTGTGTCCGTTGCTGGAGACAGTGATCTGTACAGCCTGGCAGGTACAGTCTGTGGCTGTCCCACAACCTCCCGTATTTGGCAGCCACAAGGGGGAACTGTGTGCATGCAGACACACACACATAAACCAAACACCTAGGGCTAACACATACACAAACACATTACATCAACACTGACCCATACTGTACTGTTGTCCCTCACACACACACACACACACACACACACACACACACACACACACACACACACACACACACACACACACACACACACATACATGTCGATTGGATGGGTCATTGTCGGGCTCTGGCAAACCAATAACACATCCTGTGCATATGATGAAACTATGCCACCTCCTGTCATCTGTGACATTAATGCAGGAACAGGGTAACATGGTGCTGATGCACAGGGTGACCTAATAGCAGTGTAGCAATGTTAGCATGTTGTCAACAGTAAAGTGTAATGATATCCTTGTAGGTATATCTGAGCAGGCATGATGCATTAAAGCTATGATTATCAATGTAGTATTGTTTACACCAGTGTTAATTCCAAAAATGGATTGTCCGCCCATGTGCCACTTGGCTGATGTGTGTGGTACTGGCAGCATGTGTTGGTGAGTGGACGGTACATGTGTGATATGTGCAGTGCAGATTTGCAGGTGTACATTTGTGAACATGGTGGAGGTGCACTGTCTGCATGTACGTGCATGGTGGACACATGGGAAGGGTGACACTTCATATTTCCTATTGGTGGCCAGTATGCATTTTACTACACATATGTTACAACTTGGGTACACGTGTGTATGACATGGTTTGATACTATGCTATGGGTGATACTGTTAATATCGGTCATTGGTTTGCATTCTGGTAGTGTACATAACCTCAACAGCCTGACTTTAACCAATCGTTAGATGATGTCTTGACAACTGACACACAGCTGTAGGATACACAGTAGCATTTGAATCCTTCCAGTACTATACTATACCAATTACCAGTGGTATTGACCGCCACACATTCCCGTGACCACTCCTGTTTGGCATGTGGCCATCCTAGGTACAAGCAGACACACTAGGGATATGTCCGTCCACATCTGGTAATGCATACAGTGGCCTACAATGCATTCTCTGGATTAGACACTTATCTTCCACAAGGGTATCACACAGACAGATACCTGTTGACCAACCCATGCTGTGAAGCTATAAGCCAACTATAGCATAGTCATCCACATTTACTATACATAGTATCCTGAAAGTACCATATTGGTAGTAGCCCACAACATGTAGCAGGGTTACCGATGTGTACATACAGCCACATGTGATGTCATCTGTCCTTTGATATTCACATTCCCAAAGGTATGCTGATGTCCCTCAGTGTATCACATAAGCAATAAGGGGCCTGTATGCATATCAACGGAGTTGTTGTACACCTATAATGAATGCCCATTATTGACAGACTGTGTTGTGTTTGAACATGTCTGAAATATGCCCCAGGCATGAACCCTCACTCACACTAGTCTATAGAAACTGTCATGTGTGTGTGTGACACAGATGACCTAGGGCACAGATCACTACAGTGGCTGGCCTTCTCACATACATACATATGTGACCTACGGTCTGAGAAGCAGCAGTACAAACCGTCAATGGTAACAGATGTATTCGTGTAGAAAGCAGGTTTCACACCTATGAAGTAATTGAGGTCACATGTACATATATGTCTTTGCCACACAGTTACCAATTGAGGTCACATGTACATATATGTATTTGCAACACAGATACCTGAAGTGTGCAATGCACATACTGTTGTTTTACTGATATGTCATACAATAGTAAAAGCAAAACCCACAATACATTGATCAATAGTGCCACACACAGCCTCAGCAATGGCAGGATTCAAACCCCTATCTAACTATGCTATGATACTAGAGAGATACGCATTAACATGATGTGCTATATGCTTTACTGGGAGTTTTGGTTTCCACTGCTGTATTTGTGGGATACTGACATCATCAGACTTGCCAAAGAAGAATGTACCTCTTTTAATGTGTTTTCCCAGTCTCCAAAAAGGGAACTCCTCTCAAAGGAAATCACACACACACATTCACCCTCCCCCCACACAGATACACACTCAGCAATTGCAGGATTCAAACCCCTATCTAACTATGTTATGATACTAGAGAGATATGCATTAAAATGACGTGCTATATGCTTTACTGGGTGGTTGCATTTCTCCTGCTATATTTGTAGGATGCTGACATCATCAGACTGGACATGGTAATGTGTGTGCACTTTGTTTTATGCAATCCCAGGAATGAACCATGTGGGTCAGCAGGTGTTAACAGCTTGAACAGGACTCCACAATTCTTAGCTTTTGTGATCTATCTGTGGACAAATTGCCATTCCGTCATATGACAATACATATTTATGCACAGATTGTTGATTTTGTGGATACAACATGTGTCTGGGATTTTGATAAAGGGCTATTCAAAGTCTATGTGGGACGTGTGTAGCTCCTTTCAGTGATGTATGACCTGGGTGGCTGCCTTGCAAACAGTCTAGCAGGTTTGGGAACCATGATCTGCCCATGAACATACCACAGTTGATAGGGTTGTGTGTTTGTTGACTTCCAATAGCTCTGTTTATGACTTCAATCATGATGGACTCCATGGCCTTGCAGATCAGACCTCATAGGCTTATAGGACTATAGTTCCCATGGTCTGTTGTGCACCAACACTTGTGGGGTGTGCCATATGTTGCTGTAACACATTCAACAGTTTCAGATCCTGTAGAGAGGGTGAGGCTCAACAGACTGTTCAGGTGCTGGGTCTGTTTGTTCTGTAGTTCACTTATGACACATATAGGGAAACAAAGTAATACAACTGATGCCATGTTTTCGGCTTTGGGAGGAGCTGTTTACCCATTCTACATGTGATATCTCCTGGTATGATGATAGGGCCTTTTGTCAGTGGGAGATGGGTATGTATGTATGGGCCTGTCTGACAGGATGTCGGCATTGTCAGTCAGGTACAGCTGGCCCTGACTCAGGACATATATGAGCGCACATTGCTATTTATGACATAGCTGAAGGAGGTGTCATGGTTCTGTCTGGACTCCTTCGCAGATAATCTTTCCAAAACACCGACAAACCTGAGCACTAAACCCCTGTTATACTCTTTTACACACTTAACACCCTACTGATCCTTTGTGATCAGTCAACAGAGTATGTCATCATAATATCTTGGCATGTCCAAAGGTCGGTTTCGTGTGTACTCTCTAGTCCATCTGGTGAATATTGGAATTTTGACGCAATGTTACAACTGCCTTATGTACACAGACAACCCTCTCCTCCTCCCAACAAACTCAGATATATGTGAGAGATGCAACTATATAGACAAACAGGAAGCTGAGCTCTCTCGACCCATGACAGGCACACTCTATCAGGTGGTGAAGGTAACCACACACACCACAAATCCAGTCTCACATAGACCTATAGCGACAGCAAACAAAATACATTACCACTCAAAAACATACTCGGAGGCTCTAAATAAACTCTGCCTAAGCAGCAGAGACCTCCAAAGCAGATACCCAAACAACTGCTACCCCACAACAATACCCACATATCACATAGTTCATAAAGACAGTGTGCCACACAGTTACTGCCCTTAGGGCTAAACAACACACCTAATACACTTGTAATAGGTGACTCTTATTGTCAGACACACTGATGTCCCACTCACCAGGCTGAACAAGGAGAAAGTCACTTTGAGCTGTCTGTCAGGTGCCAGGATCCACCACATAACACATGCACTCAGGTCACTCCAAAGCAAGTACAAATATGGCTCCATCATTGTCCATGCTGGTGTGAATAACCTCAGACGTTTCTTCCTGGACTACATGACAAGAGACATAGAGGAGCTCTCTGATCATGTAGCCAAGGCCAGTATGACCCTGACCTTGTGTAGCATCTTACCCTCACCAAGAATGATGTCAAAGTATACAAACAAACTGATCACTTTTAACAGTTGGCTAACATATTGGTGTCATTCAAAGGAGATCCAGTGAATGTCAGCCTGGGATGACATGCTCAACATGCCACGTAGCTTCCCTATAGACGGCTTGCACCTGTCACCCCTGGACTTTCGAATACTGGCTAAGGATCTTCCCACCCCCATAGTGCCCTTTTTAAGTGAGGCTCAAAAGACAAACCCACCTCCATAGATGTTACAAGGTAAAAGAAACTAAGGGTAATGTTGCTCAACACCAGATGTCTAACCCTCAAAATGCATGCACTCAGGACTCTCCTCACTATGGAGAATGTCGATATCTGTGCAGTAACAGACACCTGGTTCAGGCTCCCAAAAGCACATCAGCACTACCAGGTTATACTTCATACCATGCTTTTTGGCCACAAGACTCGGACCGGTCAACAAAAATAGGGGGAGTATCCATATACATCACAGATACACATACCTCCAGGTTAGTAGCACTGCACGAAGCATCAGAGACCATATATGTGCAACTAACAGTGGGCCAAACTGCATTTCAGTTTGTAGCCTGCTACAGACCACCCTCCCAAACTCAGGAACCCCACTCAGCTTTCCTGGGAACACTGGAGAATATGAAGGTCTCTCCAAACACCATTATATTTGGTGACTTCAACTACCGAAACATTGTCTGGGAATACTACTCAAGCCCCAACACCCTCGTCCAACAGTTGCTAGAATTTATAAACTCAAATGATATGACACAACTGGTCACCACACCCACAAGAGGGGAAAACATATTGGACCTGATCATCACCAACATGGGGACTCTATGTTCCACACCAGAGGTATACCCCTCATTGGTAAGGTCAGACCATACATTTATCTCACTGGACATCCATATCCCGTCCCCACCCCCATCCTAGGTAATCTCGGTGAAGAACTTCTCAAAAGCTAACGTCACACTTCTCCAAACCAAGGTGGTATCCTTCAAAGACCCTGGGACAGTGGTAAATACGGCTCAGACCGCTGAATCCTTTACAAACACATTCTATGGACACCTACTGGAACGCATGGATTGTGCTATCCCAAATAACAAGACTCACTCCTCCAAAGGCAGGGGACCTGTCTGGTGGAGCCTGGCCATTAATAAGATATACAATAAAAGGAGGAGGCTACTACATGATAGAGCACAATCCCAAAAAGGGAAGGCATCTCTGATCAGTACTAGCAAAAAGCTACGATCACTCATGAATTCATCTAAGGCCCACTTCTAATGGAAAATTGCACCAGACACTAAGGACAATCACAAGGCCTTCTTTAGTTATGTCAGGAACCTGGGTGGAAACTCCCAGATATGCTGTGAGTTACTGCATAATGACAAAACATACACTGAACCCACAGACATTGCCAACATCCTGGCAAAGAGGTTCAGTGCAAATGTCTCCCCCTCATCCCCCCTAAAGAGCAAATGTCCATCCCAACAGAGTGTAGCCTCCCTGACATCACAGATGAACAGGTGAGTGCTGCCCTCTCCAAAGCAGACAACACAGCATCAATGGGACCGGACGGTGTCCCGGCCTGCGTCTTACACAAGCTTCATGATGAACGTAACCCTCACATTAAGTCACTGTTCAATATCAGAATTACTACAGGATATGTACCCAAGGAATGGCGTACAGCAACAGTGGTCCCGCTCCACAGAGGTGGTGCCACAACGGACCCTGGACAATATCACCCTATAAGCCTAACTAGCCTGGTCTGCAAAGCTATGGAGCGTATCGTCTTGGAACTCATGCACATAGACATCAGGAACCTACAGACACTGGATCCTGCACAATTCGGCTTTGCTGTGGGCAGATCTTGCCTCTTGAACCAGTTCGACTTCTTTAAACAGTTACCAGGTCCATAGACATAGGGAAGGTTGTCCACACAGCCTACCTGGACCTCGCAAAACCCTTCAACACAATACCCCACTCGGGCATTATACATAAGCTCACCAGCTTCGATATCAACACATATGTCACAAGATGGATTGCTAACTGGATCAGGGATAGCACCCACATGGTCAGTATTGCAGGTGCCATGTCTGACTATACACCAGTTACACATGGCATCCCACAAGGCTCAGTCCTGGGACCTCTCTTGTTCAGTATATATTTCTCTGACGTACAGGCTAACACAGGAGGAATATGGCTGACCATGTTCGCAGATGACTGCAAACTGGGTGCCATAATCAACTCTTCAGCTGGCACAAGCATCCTCAAAAAGGGTCTCACAGAGATGGATAACTGGTGCCAGAGCCATGGCCTACAGCTAAATGCCATTGGCTGCATAGTTATCCCTTTTGGGAATAACAACATGCCCACACATTACCACATAGGTGGTAATCCATTACGTACGGTAGGAGTTATTAGGGATTTGGAGACACGAGTAGTTAGTACTCTCACCTTTGGCAATCATGTTGCCAAAGTGGTTAGACAGACCTTCTATATAGCCCACCTTATCCCATAAGGTTTCACATCTAGATCAAGTGAGGTCATTGTGCCCCTATACTCATCAGGCCCATGCTTGGATACAATGCCCCATTTGGGATGAACCTTACCCAACACCTGCAGCAACTGAAATGGCCACAAAAGTACCTCACAAAGTAGATCTAGGGACTCACACAGATGCCCTGCACAGTTCGGCTAAAGTAACTCCAGCTCTACTCAGTCACTTACCACCTACTCGGATGCAATCTGTGCCTGTTGTTTAAAGCCATGTCCAACCCAGAATTAATGGACATGCTCCACCTCAGGATATCCAAATCCCTTAGAGCTACACTCTCCAGGGATGTAAACCTCAGCACAGATATTAATAGGGCATGCTAGAGGGACAGATTCTTATCCCAGAGGCTCCACTCACTCTAGAATGAGATCCCAGTCCCGCATAGGCAGAGCCCCCAACTGACCACCTACAGGAGACATCTTGACAAGTGGATGGGTGATCGTATGTTTACCCCTGGGATATCTTCTGGGTCCCTACTAGACAGAGGCACAATAAACTAAACGTAAATGGGCTATCTTGTGTGACCTACTATTCACAGGCACAGTCTACTAATCCAACAGGGTTGCGAAAGCCAAACACACTCTGGCTAGGCTTATACGTGCCCTAGGGCAGATAGCCTAGTATCAACCTTTGAACCTATGATAATGTTCGGGGTGCACATTGTTTATTGATGATACTGATTGCAGGTTTTTTATCTTCTTTGCTTTCCCACTTTCTATGAACAACTTAAGTATCTGCAGAACATATTTGATTATGACAGGGTTCCACTATATTATATATGTGTCTGTTGTCATATAACTGTGTGCACAAGGCGGATTGGTGAATAGTGAGAGGTTCCTGGGTTAACACATGCAACTGCCGGATATGTGTGGTCCACTGCTGTACTCAGACATGGCCTAAGTGTGTGAGCATGCCCAGTTCAGCCTTTCAGTGTTTTGTTGCCTGACATTTGTCTCATTTATTCAAGTGTGTGAGCATGCCCAGTGTGACCTTTCAGTATGTTGCTGTCTGAGGTCCACTACATTTGTTGATGTGTGTGAACATGACCAATATTAACATTTATACTATATGTGTGTTGAAAATCAGGTTCTATTCTTAGTGCAGGGCTCACCTTTGTGTCATAACTTGACAGGGATTATGCTGTGCCTGCAGGGTTTCCATGAGATACTTTGCATAGACTTATCAACATTTCTTCATATAGGTTGACCACTGAAATGCTGTCATGGTTTAGTGGTTCAGTACTATGACTATAGTGTACAGTATCCTGGGATCGAGGCCTGTCACTGCTTTATATTTTCATACTGAGCAGACCAGACTGCTTAAGGGCCAGTAGAGCAAATATGAACATGTTGGTTTTTGTTCAGCTATGCCCAACTTAGACCAAGCTTGTCCTACATTGCTCAACGTTAACCAACATTGCTGAACGTTGCCCAATATTGCTCAACATTGACCATAGTTGTGCTAGTTAGTATGTGCAATTTTGTTTACATATACTGAATGGTAGTAAAAGCTGTTTAGCACTGCTTTATATTGCTTAACACATGGCAATCATGCCTCAGGTGGTTCTGCAGGGCTGCCTATGTCGGATGCACATACTACACTCCCTATACTTGTTTGAAAACAGGTAGTGTCAATTTAGGCATCCCTTTTACTATATGTGCGTGTCAGAGAGAGGTATAATTTCCAGGGTACCTACTGAGCCAGTGTATGTGCTATGCGTTGCCTCTTTGCCAAGGCCAACGCATACTGGGCACGCCTCCTTCTGCCTACTGGGGCAGGCTCAGGTTGTTCCTCCACCGAGTCACGTTCTGCCTGTGATGGCCTTGGCAATGGTGGGGGGCTGTTTGGCCCGGGCCTATGCTGCTCCTGCTGCAGCTGTTTTCGCAGGATCATATTATGTAGCATAGCACATACCATGACAATTTGGATACATGTAGTTGGTGAATACTGCAAGGTTCCACCAGATGTGTCCAGGCACCAGAACCGTGACTTGAGCAGCCCAAACACACACTCAATTACATTTTGTGTTTGTGCGTGTGCCTCATTATGGCATTCCTGTTCAGGTGTGTGTGCGTTTCTGATGGGTGTCATCAGCCACAGCTCCAGTGCATAGCCAGCATCCCCCACTAGGTGACCATGAGGGATGTCCCCATTGGCAAATGTCTGGTACAGCTGTGTCAGATGCCAGATATGGGAATCATGGTAGCTTCCAGGGCAGCCAGCACACACATTTAGTATTATGCCCTAGGCCTCACACACAACCTGGCAGTTGATGGAGGGGAAGCCCTTGCGGTTAAAGTAGACCCTACCCTGCTCACCGGCTGGTGCTTTGATGCATATGTGCGTGCAGTCTATTGCACCCACTACCTCAGGGTATTCTGCTATTTGCTGGAAGAGATGCATATTGCTGGCCAATACCTCATGGGAATTGGGGAAATATACATGATCACGGACATGTGCTGACATGGCATCCAGGAACTGGTGCAGTACCCTGGATGCTGATGCCTGTGATATCACCATCATATCACCAGTTGGTCTCTGGAAGGTACCTGTTGCTAATATTCTTAGGCCAACACATACCTTGGTTTCCACTGGGATAGATTCCCCTCTGTTGGTTCTGTGTGTGAGACGTGGCCTGCACAGCTCTACAATTTGCTGCATGAGGTCTCTGTCCACTCAGTAACGCTCCACTATCTCCAGCTCATGTATCCCCTGATAGGTTACCCTGGGCCTGTACACTTTTCTCCGTCTCCTCACTGTGGTTGTCCAGCAGCATTCGCATTGTCACCACCCTCAGCATGTTGCATATGTCGCCTTATAACAGCAATGGCAGCCCCTAATATTTCTTTGTCTCAGTAAAGCTTTTTCAGTTTTCACTTATATTAGCTTACTGCAGTGTTGCAGTGTCTCTGAGATAAACATAGTGGAATGTTGTTTGCAGAGTTTTAAGTGCTGGGCTGGGCTGGGCTAGTGTACTGCCTGTGTAATTGCCTGATTCTGATTGTTTTCACTTGCTAGCTCTGCTAGTACTCCCTGGTTAACTTGCTACTATTTGTTGTGATTCCTTTTCCCTTTCTGTTTCCTCAGGGGGGCAGCGCCGTGCACACAAGTGCAAACACGTGCACACCAGCTCACAATCGCGCACACATGTTTACATGGACTAAAACTTACTTATTCTTGGTAAAACGCGTGCACACAGGCGCAAACCTGCTTACACAACTTTCAACAATCTTAGACATGCTTACTCCGGCTTAAACGCATGCACACAGGCGCACACACGTGCACACAGTCTTACTCGGATATACAGGTGCGCACCCATGCGTAAACACATTGCAAGCACTTCTACAAGAAACTTTAGTGTTATCCACGGCATACACCTTTAATTTCTTACCTTTAGCTAGGGTACCTGTTGACACACCTCTTCCAGTGATGAGTAACTGACAGCAAACACATGCCACTCTGCTCCGATGAGCTTCAGTTCTTTCATACATACCCCCCTCGTGATGTCACCTATCTTCTACTCTGATACTCCACTTATCCTACTCCTACACTCCACTGACTGTGCTCATTTGCTATGTAAACTTGGGATTCACTATCCTTACCCTCATTTGCATAGGATTGCCTACTAATGCTTGGTTACATCTCTTAGACTGAGCTTCCCCCCTTAGCAACCTTTACTTGGTAGCCATGTTGTCTTCGGCATGCCATTCCCTTGCATTGTAAATTAAGATTTACAATAAAATCCACATTTGTGGATTTTTATTATTGGTTTTCTGGTTTTTAGAGTGCAGAGCATTTGCGTGGCGCTGCGCTTTGCTTAAACATCGGTGATCGGGATAAAAAAAAGATTCTTTTATTTTTATTTTGCATCAGTGAACATTGCCAATGGCCGTAATTTTGGCCATTGGCATGCTTCCTTAACTGGATGCATCCTTTTTTGGAGCTGTCACGGCTCAGTTTTGCTATTTGCAGAACCGTACTCAGTTGTCAACGGAGTACATTTCTGCAAATAACACTACTCTTACTCGGACAGGTTCGGGTTTCCCGGATCGCAAATTTACCTCATTTGCACAGCTTTCGCCTGCAATTGAGGTAATTTGCATATCCTAGCCCTTATCCGTGTAAGAGTCATTTTAGGAGCTCTGTTGCACGCCCCTACCGGCTGATCGTGGATCGCTTGGCGGACATGTTGGCTGCATGGAGTCTTACTCTACTCTTAGACTCCATGCAAGCCTTCGTGAATCCGGCTCAAAGAATTATTTACAAAATTCCAGATAGCTGGACTGGTAGTGTGACAGTATTATTCTGATATTGTCCATGATTATGCACGCTTCTTTTACTGTTGTCCATAAGCCTATAACTGTGTCCTACTTGTTGGAGACCTCTGCTGACATTACACTCATATTCAGGCAAATCAGTTTGCACAGCTTCACAATATCCACCCACACTCAATTGTATATAACATCCCTGGTAGATGTCCTCTGCATTGTTCATGTCAGGATGCTTATCTCACAAAAACATCTTCTCCATTGTTATGTCACCTTGTGTGATAGACACATAATATACATTTTCAATGTGCAGTCCATACTGTACCATATTGATATGTGATTAGTTTACCTGCTACAACTGTCTTCCATTGACATTCTCTCATCTGCTGTACATTATTATTTATTTATTTATTTATTTATTTGACATTTGTTGACCGAGTTAGTCCACCTGAGCTGTTGCCCTTTTTCAGTGGAGGCCCGGGGAGAAAAGCTCCTTAATTAAAACATATGCAAAGTAAAGTACAATAGTAAAAAGTTAGTTTGTAGTTAATAGTTTCTAATATTGAGGCACCAGGGTTTTTACATAAATATACAGTCATTATCAAGAAAAGAGTTACAAAGGTTGAAGCAACATAACAACATTAAAAGGAATGTCATTATAGCGTATTAACGTCTAGATATTTTGTTAAACAAATAGTTTAGACATGAACATATTTAAGCAGAAAGTTATAGTAGATAGTCAAAGCTATTTACAAGTCAGTTTCAACAGTTAAGGTTGTGGAATGAAGATGATAGAAAGAAAGGGGGAGAGGAGTGAAAGAGAAAGGTGAGGAGGTAATGGTAGACAGTTAAGGAGGATGTGCCTGTCCTCTTTCCCTGTGTTCATTCCTGCAATGTATCCATGTGTCCCTATTCAATATACACACTTCGCTTGACTGTTTCTTTTAAATGGCAGTTCATGTACCCTTACAGATCATTTATGCAACTTTTTTACAGAATGCCTGGAATGGGATTTCACAGTACTGTGCACTCCATACACTGTCCTGTACTGTGTTTGGACCATATACATTACTATATTTTAAACTCTGGTAATCACTGTGGCATTCCATGCAATCCTCTTAACCTAGTATACTCCAAGGTACACAGGATTGCTATCCATGTTCCTTTACATGGTTTCCTGGCTGGCAATACTGTTGCCAGCCATGAAACTGTACTTGTTTATGTTTAAAGATGATGTGTGGCATGAATATGTAATTAGAGCTGATGTCACTGCTCATCACCATGCAACCACGTAAACTTTATGTAGAGTTTCTTGAATACCAGGTATATCTATTTCAGTATATGTCTTTGACACTAAATTTAATGTTGTATGCTTATACTCCCCTCCTATATTAATATATTTGTAAATGCCTGTTTTATTAAAGTTTATAGTTCATATTCAGCAGTGTTGATCGGAGTTTTATTTATTTTCTTAGAGTGCTTTTGATTGATTTTTATTTTTCCAACATACAAACTAAAACACAGCACTTGTGGCTGACCTAGTCTGCAGATGACTGCATAGTGGGAGCCACTGTCAAATCTGCATCTGGCACAGAAGTTCTCCAAAAGAAATGTCCATTTATAAATGCTGGTGTATTGAAAATGTGTGTAAATGAAATGTTAAAATTCTTACATTTGGCAGACAAACCATCTTTCCAGCATATGGCATTCAGAATACCCCATTTCAAAATGAAAATCTAGTTAGAAACCCGGGAACCTGGGTTGATAATTCTCAATCCTTTGACCACCAGGTAGCAACAGTTGTATGAAATCCATATACTTGCTTCAACTGATCATAAAGGGGCTATCATACAGATCTTAAGAGCTTACTTTTCCTTGTACTCAGTACTGATGAGAAAAAACTTAGAAAATAATACCCCCTTTTGGATGCACCTCACTAGACATATTAAAGAGTAGGAAAGACCCCAGATGTTCCTAACAAAGGGGATCATAGGCTTAAAATATAAAAGCTACCAGAAACGACAGTCCTTCCTTTCTGTGTCTAATATACTCCTCAGAGGAGACTTACCCTTGCCTTGTTTGTAATTAGGGACTCAGTAGTTCAGGATCTCTTGTTCCTTCACAAATCAAACAGTACCACAAATACTAGAACAAGGGATCTAAACCTGCTTCAGCAGATAAATAAAACAAGGTCAACAGCCAGATTTGTTACTCACTGTGTCCCTCACCTCAAGAATGGTCTCTTTCCACATATAAAGCAATGTGGCACACTATTTTCTTTTGAATGAAACCTGAATAATTGAAATGGTATTCATAACTCACCCCAGGTATGATTCGTATAACCCTGCTCTAGAACAGTGGTGAAGTTTAGGGAATTGGCAAACCATGAACTTCCATTGATTCTTATGCCAAAGTCAGCCTCTATTCTACATTTCTTTTAAATAAGGCATGTTTTGTTGAAACAAGTTTGAAGTTCTGAATGTTGTGTATAAGAAGTGCAGAACTTCCCTTGTTGTGGTAGGGAGAGGGTTATAAGACTATATTTGAGATACGTTCAAACAGGTCAAACTTCATTTCTTATAGAATGCCAAGCCTAGGCTGATGTGGCTAGTTTAAGTAAATCTTTGGGCATACTAATCGCATTACTTAGTGTATGCAATTTTACAGGTGGAGCATCAGTCTCAGGAGACATCATTTAATTAAAATAGCAAACATAAATGTGATGATCTTCCTTACAAAAACAAAATGAAACTTTCAAGTCAATCATTAAGAACATGTTTTCATATTAAATGAATCTTTAACTCAATCACTAGAACATGCCTTCGTATTAAATGATCCAAATAATCAAATGGTGACCCACCCCCTAGTTGCATCTCCCTTTTAAGTCTAAAATTATTTGAAGAATCCCATGAGACATATAAGAAGTCTACTTCTGAATGGCTATTCAAAATGCACTTATACCATATCTGCCTTTGCAGTTTCAGTGATTTGCAATGTATTCTGACATGAGCGGAGAAATGCTTTTCATAAATCTTTCTTAGCTTTTGCAATTCATGAGAGTGTCACATTGCCTTTTAATCTTTCACCTTCTGAGAAGGGCCTCATTCTTGAAGTACACCATTGTATAAAACACAAAAGATTTAACTTCTATCACATTTTACTGTGTTAACAAGGTATTTTCGATAGAATGCAGTGAGGTTCTGAAAATTATAAGATAGGGCAGCATTACAGATTTTTTTGCAAAATAATCTGTAGCCTTTTTGTATTACTAAAATTATAATTTATATTGGCTTGAGTTAGATTGATGATGCATATAGTGATTCACAATGAATCACATTAATATTGTTTAATCTACTTAACTAGTAATTCATCCAGATTCTTGAAATGATTCAAAATACTTGCACATCTTATAGCATTTTTTCTGGCCTAGTAAGCATTTTGATCCATAGTTTGTCCTCATAATGAATTCTATTTCACTAAGGACATCTTTTATTATAGTTATTATAGAAAAAAAATATATCATTTACTTGTCTTACTATCAATTGCTGCTATAGATTTTTGTGTAATTTCTATTAAGGATCATTTTATGCAACCGGCATTCTAACTATGAAAACTACACTTTAGCAGCTGATTAAATGTATAGTCAGATGTTTGATGTAATCCTGATTTCATATGTTAACTTGAAGGTATTACATTGGATGTTAAGATGACTTTGCTTTAAGTATCTTTTGTATTTCTTTTTTTTTATTTCTATTTTTATTTATTTATTTATTTTTTTTTTTTTTTTAGTCCATGGCAATGCAGCTTGACCATTAGCTGCAAGGCATTCCTCAAATATCTCTTTCCTTACTGCAGATCCTACCCCTTCTGATTTGGATTGCTTTGGTAGGCTGTCAAAGGGAGAGGAGTCAAGAATCAATAGCCTATTACTCCCTCTGAAGAGGGACTGCATTGGCAGGGTGGTAAAGGGAAATGGGTTCAGCTTCAGTTAGTGGTGGAGAGCAGTCACATTAACTGCAACATCACATATGCTGCAAACATTAGAGCCTTTATCTTTAAGCCCTACATCCTCGGCATGCTGGGGTGACATCAGACAGTACATGCAGTGGTGTTGTGGGGACCTGCCTCTATTAGGGATTGATTTCTTATTCTGTCTATCCTCAATACTCTATGGTCTGAGACAGCATGGTTACAGTATTACCATCAGCTTTCCCCATGTCTTGATCAGATTTTTATTTTCAGATTAAACTAATTTGGTAAAAGATTCAAGGAACCAGTCCTGAATTTGAAATTTATAGGTGAATTGTCAGTCTACTTTTTGAATTTTTAGTTTCTGCGGAAGGGTCCCTTCTTTGAATATCACTGAAGGAAGATACAACTTCCACTGCATTTTGATATCATAGCCTATCTGCAAGCCACACATACATGTACCCATTCCGATTGTCATAAGTGTCATTATTCTACTGAACAACCACATGGGGTACTGCAGGGTCATCTAACATGCTTCTAATATGGTATGTCATCTACTTGATAGGATATCTCTATTCTTTACACTTTGGGGTCACATGAAACTCACAGCCACTGTTCCACCCATGGGGGCTCCGCACTACCAGTGAAAGTTGTCATCCCTTCTTGCTGCGTGCATGAATATTTCAATCACCACCAATGACCCTTCCACTAATGCTAAAATTGCTTTCCCCCTGTGACTGTACCTCATCTTACCTATGTATGTGATAGTGCTGTGTCCTGTCCAGCCCTCTGGCCCAATTGGGTATGGTAATGTCTAAGACACAGTATGGCTAGGCAGTTCACTGTAATTCATAGCCTATGTTCATTATTGCAAGCATCAGGCCCATAGCTGTGGACCAGATATCACCGCTTTGCCAGAAGTATGATAAATTATACAAATAACTCAGGAGCTTAATAAAATCCCCCAAAGCCAAGTTTGAAACTAAAATAGCTACCCAAGCCAAAGACAATCACAAAGCATTCTTTTAGTAATGTTCGTAATCTCAAAAGCACAACAAAGCAATGTGCCAAACTGATTGTGAATGATGTTACCTATATTGAGGATGAAGATATAGTGAGCCTACTGGCTGATCAATTTAGCTCTAACTTTAACCTTCCCTGCCCTATGTTCCTGAAGATGTATCTGAAACTGGCATGTCTCCAGCCATCACACAAGACCAAATCCAAAAAGTGCTATCAAAAGCTAAAAATACTGCATCAATGGTCATGAAAATCCCTGGATGCAAATTAAATAGCATGAAGCATGATTAGCCACACATCTAAAAACACTGTTTAATCTCAGCCTCCATACAGGTTTTGTACCAAGTGAATGGAAACAGCTACAGTCATTCCCCTGCATAAAGGAGGCCCTTCCACAGATCCAGGCAATTATAGACTCATAAGTCTGATGAGCCTTATATGTAGAACCAAGGAAAGTCTTATCATGGAACTAATCAGTCTGGACTTTGGGAATCTTCAAATACTGGAACCATCTCAGTTTAGATTTGTCAAGGGCAGATCATGCTTACTCAGTCTGGTGGAATTTTTTTGAAAAGGTCACCAAAGCAATGGAGTTTTTGACACAATTCCCCATTCAAGCAGATCAGAAAAACTAAATAAACTGTAAATAAATCCATATGACATACACTGGATTGCCAAATGGCTCACAGGATGCAGGAAATCAAAATAGGGGAAACTACCTCTACAAATAAACAAGTCACAAGTTCAGTTCCCTGGGGTTCTGTGCTGGGAGCACTACTGTCTGGCACCTACTTTTCTGAAGTTAAAGCCAATATCAAAGGGCTCTGGCTGACTAAGTTTGCAGATGACTGCAAGCTAGGATCACTCATTGAATCCCCAAATGACTTAACTATCCTTGTTTGTCCCAAATAAATAACTAGTGCCAAAATTATGGATTGAAACTAAATAGAAAAAAATGCATTAATGTATTGTTTGGGAAGTCATGTATCCCAGGAACTACCACATTAACAGTATGCCCCTAAGAGCTGACACTGTTGTCCTGGATTTGGAAACTTATGTGGACAGTGACCAAACTTTTGACCAACATGTGTCCATTGTTGTAAGAAATTCCTTTTATATGGCATAGCTTATAAACAAGGGGATTGTGTAGATGTAGAGATGCCATTCTCTGCATTTATTCAGCTCTCATTAGGCCATTCATTGAATATAATGCCTCCTTTGGCATGTATCTTTCCAGACAGGTCTACTTCATATACCCAAAATACCAAATAACCGAAGACCAGATGACTGAGATGAGAATGCCAAAACTTCAAATAAATGAATGTCCACATAGCTGAAATGTTTTCCTGGGCCAAAAACTCATGGAGAATACACTGCACCATCTACAACATACCCAGGTGGAAGGCTATGCCCCACACACCTCCAATGTGGGGGGGGGGGGTTGCACCACACCACACCCCTAACTAAATATACCAACTCTGGTATTGCACTACAGTGGAAAAGAGGGTAAATTCCCCCCTTGTTGGCCCTGTGGTTATTTACCCTGGGAAGCTTTTTGGCTATGTGGACGTTCATTTATTTGAAGTTTTGATGTTCTTGTCTTGGTCATCTGGTCTTCGGTTATGTGGTATTTCTGGTATGTGAAGTAGACCTGCCCAGACACATGCAGCAACTGGAATGCCAACAAAATACCTTACTAAAAAGTTGCAAGGCCTAAACATATTCTACATGGACCGACTCAAAGCTCTTTCACTTTACTGGGTATCCTACAGACTGCTAAGAGTTGACCTGTGTCGAGCATGCAAGGCATCCTCTGACCCAGTACTGATGGATTTACTGCACATCAGCAAGTCAAATGGCATCGGAAATACTCAGTCTAGGGATCTAAACCTCTTCTACAACATCAACAAAATGGTTTTGAGGGATAAGTATATCTCTCAAAGGAAACCACATCTCTGGAACAGACAGCCCAGCCACATAAAACAAAGTTCATCCATGTCGATATTCAAGCACAACTTGGATGTATAGATGGGATACAGAACATTTACCCCAGCACCAGGCATTTTTACTATGAAAAGAGGCAACTTCTAAATGGTTTATCTCATGCATGAGTCCCTCTAATTATCTGTGGTAATATCCCATTTAGTCTCATTAGGGGTAATATATAGTTATTGACCTTGGGATGGGTAAAGCCAGTCTCAAACCAAATAGGATAGGTTAATTAGAGCTCAAAAAGGTAATCTGGCTAGGCTTAAAATGGCACAAAAGAGCAGCTAGCCTAATACTTACCTATGAACCTATGTTGCACTCTACATTACCCTGCATTGGGTACAGATGCAGCTGGTTGCTCAGATGACTCCTCAATCGACTCATCTTCTGCTGCTGCCACAGGTATGTCAAGCAGTTCTACTCTGTCCCCACAATGTAAATGCTTTCATAGTGTCATATGATACAGCATGACACAGATCACAGATATCTTGCTGCAGGTCTCCTAAATATACTAGACTGTACCACCATACTTTCCCAAGCAGATGTAGCAGTCTTCAGAATTTGAAATGAATGTTCAATGATGTTACAACATTGTGACACTGAGATATGAGATGCCATCATTACCATGGTCTGGGTGCTACAAATGGGAGACATAACCAAGGGTTGTAAGGTGTATCCACTATCCCCCTGCAACACACAACAGAGCACAGTTATAAGTGGTCTTTTGCCTACATTCGTGGTACCAGGCTATCAAAACTCTGTGGGTGCTATGTGTGTACATACCAACTAGATGACCTGTGGAAAGTCACCCACATGAAATGCTGGTTTTCATTGGGTCTGCAAAATATAAGAATCATGGGAGATGCCAGAATGTTTCATATACCATGTAGGGCTGGTGAGACCTTGACAGCAATTTACATGCATATATACGTGCATACATACAAATATTTCAAGGATGGGCATTAATGCCTTTCTAGCCTCCACATATACCAAAACAGTCATTCCCATACCAAGTGTCCAGGCTGTTCTCAAAAATATCTAAACTAATGCTTGCTTTAATGTGATTTAGTAGTCTGTTCCATCAATCGGTTGCTCTCTCAGAGAATCAATTAGTACACTTCTCATTCCTACAGAATCTTCTACATAGGTTGTCTGATACTTCTCTACTTGTTTTTCATAACCCCAAACATTCCTACAAGTAGTTGTCTCTAAATGCCCTATATACCTGAATAAGTTTTCTTCTTAAATAGCTATTTGAGATACTATACAAGTTCAGATATTTCAGTCTTTCGTAATAACTTAAATTTTTACATCTATGGATGCCCGTGGTATATTTACACTGTACTCTTTCCAGTTTACTCATACTTGTTTTTTTTTATAAGGTTTCCATATTGTTATTCCACACTTAAGTTTGGGTTTGATGTAATTAACACAACATGACTTAATTATTTCTGATTCCTTAGACTTTATAAATCTTTTTATGCAACCTATAATTCTATAACTATGGTTAGAAAAACTCAAACCTGGATATACCTATATACCCAAGTCATTAAATGAATCTACAGTCTCAATCACTGTTTGCTGTATTCCCAAATCTCACAAGCTCAGTTTTTGATGTATTTATCAGCAAATTATTATACTATGCCCAAATGGTCAATTTAGTCAAGTTCCTTTGCAGACATGCCCTATCTTTAACACATGTAATCAGTTTACTCAATTTCAAGTCATCTGCATAAAGATGGTAGAATACCTCAGAAGAAAAAAATAGGTCTGAAAGATACACACCAGGATTCATCCCAAGGTCAATAACTATATATTACTCCAATGGCAATAAATAGGATCATACCATAGATAATTTGAGGGACTTATGCATGGGATAAACCATTTATGAGCTGCTTCTGTCCGTGTAGAAAGGAGAGGGTGTGTGTTTCAGAGCACTGTGCTGTGGTGTCCATGTAGCACTTACACTTGGTGTAACTGTGTACACAGCCACGATGTGTTCTCTGCAACATGCAAGGCATGTTAATGCTGCATGGCTGCCTAAGTGAGGTTTCCCAGTGCGTCCCAGTAGTGTTGACTGTGAAACCTTGTAGAACAACAAAGATAATGAATCTGTGTACAGGAGAGCACCGAAGGTCCATCCCCATACCTTCCAACCTCTTAGAGTTAGAAATCTATACATAGCTACTAAATACAGTGGTGCAAATGCCAGCACATAGTGACTCATTTTCCTTATAAACTTAGGAACTTGACAAAATAAATGGGTATGCATTAGCATGCATCTTCTGAAGATTATGAAGTCCTAAATGAAAACATCTGTCATTATTTAGTGCCATCTATCTCAAATGATTATTACAAAACCAAAAATTGTATGAGGCGCACCATAAATATATCAGACAAAACCCTGGAAACTCTACTAGAACTAGTTATAGCTACATAGTTTGACTTTCCTCCCATTTTTTTATTTATTTATTTGTGCCGTTTGCATGATGCACTGCAGGGTTTGGCAATGCTTACTTTGTTTGTGCAATGGGAACACCCATGTATGAGACATGACCCAGACATCCAAAAATAGAAACTGGATGGCTTCAATTGTTATTGATCAGCACTGCTGGGAATTGCACAAACCTGGTAAGTTGGGCTATGCTATGCGCATACCATCAACTTAATGAAGAAATTTAAAGTACGTACTACAGCTAACAAATCCTATGGCAACATGTGTAGAGTGTTGGACTGGAGTGAAAATGGTCCTGGGTTCTTGTCCAGGGTTTGCAAGATTTATTTATACTGTTGATACATTGTAGCTTCTACAAATAAAGTGGTAGTGTAATAAAATAACTGTGAACAGCATTAGTTGTAATTTATTTTTGGGTACATTTGAAAAAGGTGCACACTGCTTAGCATCACGCAAACCAATGCACTTGTTTTACTGTGTTTGCACAACGGTAAGTGGAGCACAGATCTTTTGAATGTATCTAAATGCACACTGTGTGCACTATCAGTAAGCACAATTGGTGGTAAAACATGCCATTTAAAGGTGAATCAGCAGGAATTGTACTTTACACATTGAGATTGACCTTGTGAAGCTATATCATACTTTGGAGAGGGTGTGCATTTCAGACCATGGTCCTGGGGTGTACAGTAGTCCAAGGTCTTTATTGGTCTCCTGGTTAAGGATCATGTGCCCTGGCTGATGCAGGAGAAGTACACTGGCTCACAATATAAATCTGAAGCCTGGGATAGTTTGGCAAGGGCCTTAACAGTGTGATTGGTATTTCTCACACTGGAAAACAACGCTGTCACCATTATAACAACATCCGCCATAGGAAAAGGGATACCCTTGATTGCTAGATTGGGGAGTGCCAGGCAGGAAACTCCCCAGAGATGTGTATGCATGCTTTACATTTTGTACTTGTAAATATTCAAGATGAACATGGTAGAAATGGGTACTTGTAATACTTTTTCTTTTTTGCTTTTTCTACAACTGCAAAAGAGAAGGCCTCGAATGTGAGGTCCCATGCAAGGCAATTAGCCAAAATGTAAGAAGCATGTGGTAAGTAAGCATAACTTCATAAAGTACTGTTATTGCAGCAGTAACAGCGATAGACAGATTAGTTGCTATATCATACAGCTGAACTTGGGAAAGCAAGTCTGAATTGTAAAAGCAAGTACGCATGCATTACTCTGTAGCATAGCTTTCAACTGTATTTATTTCTGCTGAGTATCTATATTTAAGAATCACTGTTTTGGTCTCTGCGCTGTAGGATTCATGGTTGTCTGGCAAGTAATTTATGCTGAAGTCAATAAATAATGAGTGTCAAAATGTATGTTAAGTGTAAAAGAAAAGATTGCTTGCATTATGCTGTATTCCAAAGGAAAAGTACAGTGTTACAGTAGTCACTGCTTGTGGGTTCGATTACCACACTCCCCAGCCTGACCTAGACTTTTTAAAGCTCAGCTGATTACAATACTGTTTTAGCTTGTTACAAATAAAAAATACTGTACTGTTAAAAATACAGTACTGTTATGTAATCATCATTATAGCGTTTGAAGTGCACACCTCTTGACCTGTATCTTGAATGGCCTTCTGTCAAGTCTAATCACTATACATATATTTCAAATAATAAAGAAAATTATTAGCAGTTGGTATAGTTTAGAGCAGAATGTAGCAGAATATAATACATTAATTGCATAAACGTTGTATACTATCTGTGAAGTTCCTAATGTTCCTCTTTTTTTCCTATATTCCCACCTCTTTTCTTTTTTTATTTATTAATGGATTTCTTAATTATTATTATTATTATTATTATTACTGTTATTATTATTATTATTATTATTATTATTATTATTATTATTTATATAATCAATCTACTATTATTATTACTAATTATTATATTTGGTATTATGTCATAGTTATGCATAATTTCATATTTCTTTATTGTTAAATACTTTTTCATTTTTATGATTTATCATTTTGTTTGCAATTATATTATCTGAAATGTTTATACTGCTTAATTATTATTTCTTTATTTTTTATGATTTTCATTTAATTTGTTTTATGTTTTATTTAACTCTTGGTTTGAATTTTATTTATGTTATTACTACAACACAGTAGACTATGTTGGTTCCCTGAGATGTGCCTACACTCTCTCCACCTTCTTAAGCACCAAAGCTCAGCACTTCTGGCTTTCTGTCTGGTGGCAACCCCCTGCTGTCCCTGCCCTACTTGGAACTTCCGGTAGTTCTGACCCAGGGGCCAGGCCTATGGTCCCCTCTGGGAGCACAGGCAGAGGGGGTGCATACATCACCTGAGTGGAGTTGCCAGCTGTGGTCCAAAGGACTATGCATCAGACCTTTGGCACATGCCTATCTGAATGGAGAACCTCCTTTCCATCCTAGTATGGCATACCAGCCGTAGGTGCAGACGTCAGTCACTGCAGACAGTGCCGCAGTGATGGGACAGTACTGATAGTCCAATTGGTGAGGATTGTTGTAACACTGTTACCATGCTGACATACATGGGAACTCAAACCCTCCACCCCACCCCAACCAAGGTGTTCATCCCCTCTTGTGTCCTTCACCAACACTGTCTCTTTCCTTGTATGTCTTGTCTGTTTGCAAATGCTTTCTTATCTTCCCACCTTACCTGCCCCAGACTTGCCTATGACCCTTCCCCAACATTCCACTCTCTCCTTAAAAAAAAGGCACCTGTCCCAAAAATAATTTCATCCCATACATAGCTCTCCATCGCACAATGATGCTTTAAAGAAAATAAATGGCAAAAGATAGGAATTTGGTGAAATGGAGAGGAAACAGTGGGAAAAAACAAACTGAAAAGAAGGCAGGAATGTGGAGAAAGGATGTAGAAAAGAACCATAGCTATCCATTTCTTCAACAGTAACAAGTGGGCACACATACTATTTATTATTTGGACTGTGACCTCCTCAGAGAGGGGTGACAACAACATAATTGTGTTGTGGAGCCAATTGGACCAAATTAAGTGTGTCAAGTAGACACGTGTGAAATGGAGAGCTATGTATGGGACAATTTTTTTTAGGACAGGTGCCTTTCTTTTTTTTAAGGAGAGAGTGAAATGTTGGGGAAGGGACATATGCAAGTCTGGGGCAGGCAAGCTGGGAAGGTAAGGAAGAATTTGCAGACAGACAAGACATATAAGACAAGAGGCAGGGTTGGTGAAGGACACAAGAAGGGAGTAAACACTTTGGTTGGAGTGGGGGTGGGGGGTTAAGGTCCCATTGACATCAACACTGTAACAGTGTGACTCCAGTCCTCACCCATTGGACTGTCAGCAGTGTCCCATCACTGTGCTGCTGGTTGCAGTGGCTGATGTCTGCGCCTGTGGCTGGTTTGCCATACCAGGATAGAAAGCAGGCTCTCTATCCAGTGTAGGTATGTGCCCATGGTCTAGTGATGAGTCCTATGCAACACAGCTGGGAACTCCGCACAGGTCATATATGTGCCCCCAGTGCCTCTGCTGTCACAGGGAACTATAGGCCTGGACCCTGGGGCAGAACTACATGAAGGTCCTGGTAGGTCAGAGGCAGCAGAGGGCTTGTCACCAGACTGCAGCCCAGAAGTGCTGGGCCTATGTGCTTCAGCCGATGGAGCGAGTGTAGGTGAATCATGAGGGACCGGCCTACCCTGCTGTGCTATAGTAATAACATCAATAAAATTCAAACCAAACAGTAAATAAAACATAAAACAAATTAAATGAAAATTATAAAAAATAAAGAAACAATTATAAAATAGTATAAAAAGTTTCAAATTATATAATTATGAACAAAATGATAAATCATAAAAATGAAAATGTATTTCAAAACAAAGAATTATGAACTTATACATAAATGAAAATAAGATGTAAAACAAAATAATTTAATAATAAGCAATTTAGTTATATAAATAATACAATAATAAAATAAAAAATATATAATAAATATAAGAAATCTATTAATAAATAAAAGAAGAAAATGGGTAGGGTGGGGTGAGAGAAAAAAGAGGAACATTAGTAACCTCACAGATAATATACAATGCTTTCTACAATTAAGGTATTATATTCTGTTACATTCTATTGTTAACAATACCAACTGCTAAGAACTTTCTTTATTATTTGGAATACGTGTACAGGGATTATACTTGACAGCAGGCCACCCAAGTCGCAGGTGTAGGGGTATGCACTTCAAGTGTTATAATGATGATTAGTTAACAGTACTGTATTTTTTGATGACATTCTAAAACAGTATTGTAATCAGCTGAGCTTTACATTTGGGGAGTGTGGTATTAGAACCCACAAGCAGTGACTATGTATTTTCCTGTAAAATACAACATAATTGGGAGGGTGGCCTAATGGTTAAGGTGTTTGCCTTATAAACACAAGGTGCATGGTTTGATTCTCACAAGGGATAATTGGCTAGGCTTAAAATGGCTCGCAAGGGCAGTTAGCCTAGTACTAATCTATGAATAATGCAATCACTCTTTTCTATTACACTTTATAGACTCATGTTCACTGTTATCTGAGAATGCGCAAGTGTTGCTTTGAGTTACAGACCATACCTCTCCACCTTTTAGAGCAGGATATCTTGACATATCATAAATTAATGGGTGTACAATAACCCATAACTAGGAACATATTTCAAATATTGCTGTTACACACATGGATAGTTGCACAGGATTTGTGTTAACATACATTTTGATACCCATTCTTTATTGACTTCAATATAAATTACTAGCCAGGCAACCATGAATCCTACAATGAACTAACCAAGGCAGTGATTCTTAAGTATGGCTATTCAACAGAAATATGTACAGCTGAAAGCAATGCTACAGAGTAATGCATGCATACTTGCTTTTACAGTTCAGACATGCATTTCCAAGTTCATATAACTGTATGATATAGCAACTAATCCATCTGTCATTGTTAATGCTGTAATAACAGTACATTAAATAATTATGATTGCTTAACACATGCTTGTTGCATTCTGACCAAGCTACCTGCATGGGACCTCAAATTTGAGGCCCCTTCTTCTGCAGCTGTGGAAAAAGGGAAAAAAGAAAAAGCATTATGAATACCAATTTCTACCATATTCAGCTTGAATATTTACAAGTAATATATGTAAAACATACATGCACATCTGTGGGGTGTGCCCTGCCTGGCACTCCCTGATCCAGCAATCAAAGGTATCCCTTTTTCTGTGGTGCAGGTCATTGTAGTGGTGATGACATTGTTACCCAATCTGGGGGATACCACTTGCACTGGTAAGGGCCCTGGCCAAACTATCCCAGGCTTCTGACTTATATTGGGAGCCAGTGTAGTTCTACTGCAACAGCTGGGCCCCATGGTTCTTAACCAGGAGCCCAGTAAAGATCTTGGACTCCTGGACACCCCAGCTTTGTACTCTAAAATGCCCTCCCTCACCAACACCTTCCATTGCTGCACAAGTTGGAGCTCAAAATTTTTATAGTACAATTCCTGTCTAATCATCTTCAAATATCATGTTTTTTCTGCCAATTGCACTTATTCATAGGGTGCATTGTCTGTGTGTTGATACATTTTAAAAAGCTGCATGGCACTTACCATCACACAAACATGGTAAAACAAGTGCACTGGTTTGCGCGATGCTGTGCTGCCTGTACCTTTTTCAAATGTATCTGAATATAGCTTGCAAGCAATGCTATTCCACAGTTATTTCATTTCACTAACACTTTATCTGTATAAGTTGCAATGTCACAACAGTATAAATAAAGCTTGCATACCCTAGACTAGAACACAGGACCATTTACAATGCAGTCCAGTGCTCTACACATGCCACCACACAACCTGTTATCTGTCATCTGCATTTTGCCATGTATTGTTAATTTGATGGTATGTATATAGTGCATAGTGCAGCCCCAGTTACCAGGTTTGCAAGATACCCAACAGTGCTGAGCAATAGCAATTGAAAGCAACCCGTTTCTATTTTTGGATGTCTGGGTCAAGTCTGATACACTGGTGGTCCCGTTGCACAAACAAGTTCAGCATTGCCAAATGCTGCCATGCTCCATGCAAACATGGTATACATAAAAAAAAGAAAAAGGAGGAAAATAAACTATATAGAAATAACTAATTCCGGTAGTTTTTCCATGGCTTTCACTGGTATTTTTCTGGTGTTCCTCATAAAATTTATGGTTTTGTAATAATCATTCAGGATGGACGGCAATAAATGCAGACAGATTTTTTCATTTAGGACTAGGAGGTTGGGGGTATGGGGGTGGGATGTCAGTGCTCTCCTGTACATGGATTCATTGTCCATGTTCTTCTATGAGATTTTGCAGCCAACACTTCTGGACAGTGGCTCAAAACCTCAACTTAGGCACACCATGCAGCATTAAGATGCATTGCGCATTGTGGAGTGCACATTATGGCCATGTACATGGATACATTCCATGTAGGCTCTACTCATGGCTCTAAGTTCTGACTCATGGCTAAATCTTCATGCAAAGATGCTAATACTTTTAGCCAGAAGTTAGGTACTGCAACTGGATATGGGGTTTCCATTTAGGAAATTTTCTTAATTTTGTCTCAATTTCTCTGGCCTTTACTTCATCCTATTTCATATCCTGTATATTTAAGCTTCTTATTCTTTCTTTCTTTTACTTCTTCTATCCATTCAGCATCGTCATGTTCTACAAGATCTTCATAGATATTTCTCCAAAATGTCTCTATTTTTTCTTTTTGGTGGTGTTTTTATTCCCTTTGTCTTGTTTCCCAATTCTCTATAAAACTTTTTTGGGTCATAAATAAATGGCTTATTTTGAACTTTTCCTTTATATTTATCTCTGTATCTTCTAAGTGTTTTCTGCCTGTGCTGATATCTTTAGTTTATTGTTTGCAATAGTGTAAAATAGATCCTGGTCTGTTCTGATACTGTGTGCTGCTTTTATCATGTGTATCATTCTGAGCATTTTTATTGATCTGTTCCCTCTTCTGTACTCTTCTAACAGTGGCACTTATTGCCTTAATTGCTTTATAGTTTTCTCTATTCAATACTTCCATTATGGTATTTGTTTCTCCCCTTCCTTTTCCTAACTGCCCTGTGTTTTTGAAGTAAGACTTTATCTCTTATTAATTTATCTGTACAGTAATATATCCTGTTAACTTATGTTATATTGTATGAATTTCTATGAACAGTCCTGATTATGATGTTCATTTGTTTTATCAAGCTTCTAACATTTTTAGTATTGTTGACTTTCTGTAGTCTACTCTTTCATTGATATTAGCATGTCTATCCATCTCTATTAAATCAAGGAACTCTTCCCTTAGATCATTTTTTTTCTAAACTAAGGGAACATTTTTTGTTCTCCATTTCCTTTGGCCATATTGCAGAAAGTTCCAGAGCATCTTCTTGTGCCATATCCTCTTTAATTTCATCTTGTGTTATCCATTGCTATTTCATATGGGATCTCGCAGTTCTATCATTCCACAACATTGACTATGTCAGAGTGTCATAATTTCCTGTTCTTTCCCTGGCTTTGCAGCTCCAACTGAATTTTTATACTGGTTTCCTACTGAAGGGTTTAAAATATCTCCATGTGCAATCAATCAGATGTTTCCCACTCCACTGGTTTCTCCTTAATTCGGGTATTTTATTCCATCTTGCTGTGGTCTTATCAGACTTAAATTTTCTACACTAAATCCTTCACTTCACAGGTTTTCTACATTAAATCCTTCACTCCACATGTAATCCATAACCTCAGTTTTTTTTTTATTTTAACTTCTCCATTACTAATCCTTCTTTCTACTTTCCTTCTTTGTTTTCTTAATTTTTGTGCAAGTAGTTTTATTTCCTCTAATTTTCTCTTAATCTTTTTGTATAGCTTCTGTCTGGAGATTCTGGGCTTCATGAATAATAGTATCAATACATGATTTCTTTCTTATCCTCCATAGTCTACTTCATCATCTTTATGGCTCTTTTTTGGCAGTTTTTGTGATTTTTGTGGACTGCTACTTCCTTTTACAAAATGGGATGGGAGGCATCCTCCCCCTGGACCTGGCCTAAGCCTATTGTAGGAATATTTCCATGTCTTGAGTATTCAACACAATGTCATTTTTTCCAGTCCTGGCACAAGTGTGCCTACAGGAATTGGGCACAATTTTATCCTGGGACTTGTGCACCTTTCTGTCTTTTTTATTTTTTAGCCTACTTCTGTTCCATGATATATGTTATATAAAATACAGTCTACATATCAGTGTCATCTTGGGACTCATAAACACTTAAGAATTAATTCAATTCCAGCAGTATTACTCTTCTTCGTGTGATGTTTTTGTCATCTCTCCATTCAGATCCCTAACCTGAGTAAAATGAGAGATATATTGACAAATTAGATGTATAGGAGGAAATGGAAGTTCAAAGTACAATAGTTATAACAGAAAGAGGAATGAGAAATAGAGATACACCAAAATGTAAATTTCCTAGATTTAAAATGAACCCGAATGACAGCTAGCCTAGTACTTACCTATGAGCCATACACTTCAAAAGATGATTTGTAGCTGCAACTTTTTTCTGATTTTAGTGTACAGCATAATGGGGCAGGAGCAGGCTGCAGGCAACTAATCAAACAAGGAAGTCAGTCACACTACTGAAGGAAAAGCAGATTACTGTTAATGCTACTTAAGTTAACAGCCTGATCACATGATGTCAAAGGGTCAGTAAGAACTTGTTTAATTTTGCAATAAAATAAGCAAGTCACAACAACTCTCCAATAATGTCACCAGAAATACTGTGCTACTGCCGTTTTTAATTTCTCCAAGTCTTTTGGGTTTCTAATACCATGACGGGAATGGACCCCATTCCTAAGTCAAAGTACGATTAAAGTTCATGAAATTAGTATTGTTTCACTCTTTGATGTCAGCCAAAAGTACTCTTCACAGCACCCGCAATGTGCCCAGTAATGACTCCTTCTGCAATTCATACAATGTTACATGAACTGGTAACATATCTAAATACGATTGTAAATTCTTTTTTATAAGACCTGTTGCTCCTACTACTATTGGAACTGTCTGGGTATCTTTCTTCCACGTGGCTCTCATTTCTGCCTGCAGATCAAGGTATTTTATGACTTTGTGTCTCTCTGTATGCAAGACACTGTAGTTACTTGGTGTGGTGATTTCAATGATCAGTGCTTTTGTCTTCTTTTCTTGGACCACTATACCTGGTTTTCTAGCATCTGTCTTTTGAACTGTTGGTATTGGGTGATCCCATGTGATATAAATGTCATCATTTTCTATGATTTTTTTGTGACTCATGTTTCCAGTGTTTTTCAGCCACTTTGATACCATAATGTTTGCACAATCTCCAGTGTAACAGTCTCACCACATTATTATGCCTTTCCGTATATAGTCCCTCTGCCATTAGTGCATCACAACCAGCAATGAAGTGTGTGACTGTTTCCAATTCGGTTTTACAAAACCTACATTTGTCTGTTTCTCCCACATGTTCAATGGACTTCAGAAACCAGCATGTACATAGCCCACTTTCTTGGGCTGCCAATATTAACCTTTCATTTCTTGGTTTGAATTTGCCTCTCCTTAACCATTCCTGCATTCATTCTTGATCAACATGAGGCTCTTCAAGAAGCTACTGCCTGCTGAGGGCAACTGTGTGGTCCATGAAGAGAACCTAGGAGTTCATCACGCAAGAGATGGTAAGGGCCAGACTGAGTCTTCCATAGTCAGATAAACATTACTATTCCCAGTTTGTCTTGGTCGGTTTAAACTGTTTAAAATGCACATGGATTTGATTTCAAGTACATGTGTAGATACTGAGTACCAGTTCCATGTTTATGTTCTGGTAATTTCAGCTGACCCTAATTTTCCAGATCATCCCTGACTTTATCTGCTATGATTGTCCTGTAGCTCAGAGTTCTACGTTTTTTTTATTTTAAGGTAAATCTGAGGATTACAGTCAGTCAGTCAGGGTTGATAGACACTAGAGTTCCATGTTTCTTTTTTTTCTCAGAAAATGCTAGTTGATGAAAAACATGTTGTCTACTAAGTGCATTTGAATTGAAATACAGTACACAGATGTCATTTTTAGTATAGCTGCTGAATTAGGGTGGGAGCTGTCTGTAGGAAGTAAGTGACCAAATTGCTGTTTTCTCAGTTTAAACTGGCACACTATCTGGTTTAAAACTAGTGTGTATTTGCAGGATTACTGTGATTTGTGTGAAACAACTTGCAGTACTTTAATGTGTGGCTACTGTTTCTAAGGAATAAAACCTGAAATATAATACACAGATGTTATTTTTAGTTATAACTGCTGAGTGGGAGTGGAAGCTGCTGTTTATCAAAATAAATTACCCTTTTGTTGTTTGCTCAATTTAAGCAGTCAATACCTGGTTTGCAGGAGTAGTGTGCATTTTCAGGATTAATGTCACATGTGCAAAGCAACCTGAAATATTTTAATGTGTAGCTTCTGTTTGTATGGAGGTTAACGGAGCTGAAATATAAGACATGGCTGTCATTTTTTTATCACAGTCATCTGATGAGTACACAGAAGTAGCTATAACTGCTGGGTAGGGATAGGGCCACTCTATTGAAAATAACAGACCCTCCTATTGGTTTATCAGCTTAAACAGTGTCTATCTGGCTTTATAGGACTAGTGTGGATTTGTAGACTACTTAATGGACATCTGAGATATGTACAAAGTATCTATAATTGATGGGGCTGCCTATAGAGGAGAAATGACTAGCTGCCTATTATTGCTTGCTTATTATTCTGGCCCTGCAGGAGTAATGTGATGTATATGAAGTAACATGGATCACATTAATCTTTAACAACTGTCTTTGTGGCACAAAGGTAAAATACTATAAGTGGCTATCCTCTTTTATCACCATCAGACATCTGAACTGTACACAGAAGTGGCTATAGCTGCTTTATTGAGAGTGATGTCTGGATAATAGTAACTGACCATCTGGTGTCTATAGAAGTAGATTTTGGCACAGGCTTGACAGTGTCCTCTGCCAGAACTCCACTGGTTTATAACCAGCCCTACTCAGAAGTGTGTGCAGATAGTTACTGTAGCTTGTGGGTTGAGGGAGGGGAAGGTCTGGCAATTATGTCAATATTTCTTTGATTTTCTTCCCAAGCTTCAAAGATGCACACAGAGGATCACTGTAGCATGAATAGGAGCAGTGGATTGTCTAGGAGTAAGAAGCTGAAAAGTTTATTGGGATCATTATGTATTTTTCACTTTTCCTGCAATCAAACAACTGACCCATATACAGGTGGCTATCTTCTATGTGAGAGGAAATAAGCATGTTGCCTGTATATATGTCTGACAACAAATACATCATGCTCAATTTGTTTTTTTTTTTTTTTCAGAGTTGTTCAAGTATAACATCAGACTAGTACAAAGGCTGTCTTTTGGTGGTAGGGGATGTGGAGAAATACTATATATAAATGTGACAGCAGCTTTAACACCAGGGGGGATATACAGGCAGTGACTACTTAATTTGAGGTGAGTGGGAAAGGGGGCTACTACTATTCCCAGATATATCCTCACAGGCATTTGTCTTCTTAATTTTTTTGTGAAGTGGTGTTTGGTCAGCTTTGAGCATCAAAACTTGGATAAACCGTATTCCTTGAAATATAAAAGTAGGATTAAATTGATTTTCTGTGCACATGATTTTTTTCAGGCCATCATTGGATGGCTTCTGAGAGCCTAGCAGCCCCTAGAACCCAGTTTAATTTAATTTTTAGAAGGCAGTGTTCCTTGTCATTTAGGACATGCTGAAAGGATGTAAGAAAAACAAAGTTGAAAATCATGACTGAATTTCTTTCCTTAATCACAGTTTTCCTTCAGGCCATTGCCATATGAAAAGGTTGTTTAAAAAATAAATAAATATATATATATATATATATATATATATATATATATATATATATATTATTATTATTATTATTACAGTGCATTTCTCAGTAGTTAAGATGTGTTCAGAGGTAGCAGAAAAGAAAAAAGCAAAGGTGAAAAGTAAGACTAAATTACTTTCTTTGACCTTTTTTGTGTTTGTTTAGAGAATCACTGGATGAAAAAGGTTACTTAAAAAAAACTCTAACATGTACCTCAGATCCTCCAGAACCCTCATGGCTACTATGGTCCTGGCTCCCCCAAGACACTTAATAGAGTTGTTTCCTCCATAATTATCAGAGTTCAATCTTGCTTAGATAGAACATGGTGAATGAATGATTGTGTAAAAAGATTGAAGAGTAAAGCAAAAACTGTGAGAAAAGTGAAGAAAAAAGTAATCTGGATAGTGTGAGTAAGCCAGGAAAGACTGAGAAGTTGGGTAGGAGAGGCAGGGGCATGGAGCCTTTTTACCTACATAGCAGTAACCCAAGGCCAGTCCTGAATATGAAGTTAAGATCAATTGGCATTCAGATGCCATCGGTAATGCAGTGTAGAATTTTCTTTTTTTATATACCATAATTTTGTCATGTCTCATCATCATTTTTGCAAATTTTTTCCTCGCCATGCAGGCAAATGCAACTGTTCCCATTCCACATCACAGACTGTGGATTACTTTAGGTGTAGTTGTTTTGTTGCTTGGCACATTTTTTCCTGATTCTTCTTAGGATTGTTGTTAGTTGAGGTATGTATTATGATAATTAAAACTGTGATTGCATGTCAGATCTGTATTATGTCATTCACAATGTCCGCTAATGACAGTGTGGGAAATGAATTCATAGACTGGGAGAAAGTGCTGTCTTGTGAGCTTGACAATGAGTTGCTATAATGATGAGACATACTAGTTGCAGGGGATGCTGTTGACTGTGACCAGACACTCCTGCACAACTTAGTCCTTGATTCAGTGGTTCTGCCATGTGATGTGGAATTCTGAAGATACAATTGTCTTATTCTTATAGGAATCTGGTAAGTTTTCACCAGTATGCTTACAGAGGCTGACATGAATGCTGTTTGAGCAACAGTCTCCACATATAAATTATTATAGGTTCATAGTTTAGTACTAAGCTAACTGCCCTTGCAAGCCATTTTAAGCCTAGCCAATTATCCCTTGTGAGACTCAAACCCTGCACCTTGTGTTTGTAAGGCAAACACCTTAGCCATTAAGCCACCTTCCCAGCCCCATTGCTCCTTGTCATCACCATTCTCATGCACTCCTGAATCTCCTATTCTGTACTCTGCAGCACTCTAATCCTGTATACCTTACTCTCAGTGGCATCAGCCTGTGCCTGAACTATTTACTGACATACATGCTACTCTGCAGACAAACCTTGCATGTATTTCAGGCCAGCTATGATTGATGTCTTTGTGTGGTATATTTTGTACAGGCTGCACAGTGGGTAATAGAACAACAGAGAGTAAAGACATCATGATCAACAGCCATTCTACTGTCAACATCAGCCTGCTGTGGTTCAGTATAGCAGGTCATTGATATCTGTTTTGGTGTTACACCTGTGAACAAATACATATTTCAATAACCTAGCCTTTGTAAAACATTTGCAACTATACTACAGGCGGGGGGTAAATAAAGACCATATATACCATACGCTGTTTGTTGCTGGAGTGGTACTGCTGAAAATGGTCAGGTACAACACTGACTTTCTGTACCACCTGTGTGTACAGGATGAAGAAGTGCCATGCTGTCAGTATCAATATCACCTTCAATATACTTAATGCCATCATCCTCTGCATCATTTTCATCTTCTCATTATGACAGCAAGTGCTCCTCATCATGTGTTAAACTTTAGAGAGAAGACAATCTGACACCAGTGATACTATATGTGTTTGCTTTCTCCCTAGCCTTATTTCTGGTATGGGACACCATGTCATTTGCTCTCTTTTTGCACTATACTAAGGTACAGCTCCTTCCCCATATGGCATTTATGTCAGCCAGTACTTCATTATGAATCTTAGCTCAGTCTAGCTGTTTTGGATCCCATTTTATTAAAAAATGTTTTCCAAATGCTTTACATATATGAGAATATGATTTTCCTCATCAAATAAGTTAACTCTCCTGTGCCTTATTCCCTCATGCTGCAATATGTTTCCCTAGAAATGTCAAGGAGGCAGTTAGTAGTGCAACCGTGCCCTAAGTGAACTGAAGCAGAAGGGCACAACTCCTTGAAGCAGTTATGTCACACAACTTAATAAGAAATCTAAAATTTGTGCTGCAACACTATGTTGTTGTTTTTTTTAATTATCTCCGTGTGTGTGTGTGTGTGTGTGTGTGTGTGTGTGTGTGTGTGTGTGTGTGTATAAATTTTGGAACGCCATTCTTAAAAGATTACAAGGTGTGTGATTGTAGTGCAGGCCTACTGAGGTGTCTGGAAGTGGAGGAGGAAAGATTTACCAATGTGGTGACTGATGTTTTTTTTTTTTTTTTAATTTCATTAAATGCAAGTATGTCTGTCAAACATGGAACTGTGCATTGCTATTTAAAGGTACAAGAAATTATGTCAAATAAACAGGATAATTTCTAAGTGCAGCATATGAAGCAAATATCATTACACAGTAATGCAACAACACTTCATAGCTAGGCAATATCACTAACAGAAATATGTCTTGGCAGTATTTCAGAAGCTGTTCCTGTATTATTTATACTATGTGGAATACAACCATTCCCTCTACCATGTTCCTAACTGTATTTTTAAGCTGTGCAGAATCACTGCAACCAGCAGTATACAAAATAATGACACTCAGAATGTTTCAGCAAGTTTCATTCTGTTTATGAGCTCCTCATCAAACGAGGCTTATAGGTACATAGCTCTTTACTACACACATGTGCAGGTTTGTACTACTGTGAGCAAGGACTGCAAGACAGTTTACTTTAGTTTACTGAAATTACAGATAACTGTTTTAGATATTTTGCGAAAGCAGCAGCTTTTAGATATCTTGACCTTAGACCAAATGACTGTAACACATACGAATGTTGTAGGTGTAGATAGACACAGTGGAGGTAATGACAAAATTATTCATTGGTTACTCATTTAGTAATTATTTTAAAATAGTGCTACATAAAGTATAAAATACTCATAGATCAGGGCTGTTCCAGCAATGGAAACTTTGCATTTTGTCCATTTCTAGAAAGAAAGATTCAAGTAGGTATAACTCAGGTTAAACTCTATGGACAGCATTACCACCAGCATGCAAAAATTTAAAATACATTTTAGTATTCCCTATTATGATTGTAATAGTTTCTAATTGTAAAGGATTATTAATGTGCCAAAAGGTTCCCATCACTTCAAAACTTTCCTGGAATTTTGCAAGCTCTGCACGGTGTGCAGGAATAGTGCAGGAGCTGCTGGAGGCAATATGGCCACCGAGAGATCCAGGAACAAGCTCGTGGGACGTGCACAAGCACTCCTGCACTATTCCTGCATGGACACAGATCTTATATGCAAATTACCCCATTTGCAGGTGAAAAACATGCACATGAGGTGAATTTGTGATCCAGGAAGCTGGCAGCCAGCCGTGCAAGACTAGGGAGTATGGCATAATGGTTAAAGTGTTTACCTTGTAGACAAAAGGTGCAGGATTTGGGTTTGATTCTCACATGGGGTAATTGGCTAGGCTTAAAATGGCCCACAAGGGCAGTTAGCCTGGTATGAACCTATGATAGTGAACCTAGTGTAATCTGCAGTAATTTCTGCAAACTACAAAATGGAGCAATCGCAGGTCCAAATAAAGGGTGTATATAATGTGTAAAGCATGCCAATGGCTAAATATGTGGCCATTGGCATGGAAAATAGTTGCAAAAAAAAAAATAAATAAAAAACGTTTTTTTTTGGGGGGGGGGCAGATCTCGGCCATTTAAGCATAGGGCAGTGGTGCGCAAACAGGATCAGCTGGAAAATAACAGAAATACCATGGAAAAAACTTTCTCTGCAAAAATCACAATTTTGCCATTAAAGTCAATGGCAGGCAGAAGACAAGGCCAGTGAATAGTGATTACAAAGGTGGAAGGCTCAGTGTCAGACTTGTAACTAGGCATTAGCAAGCAATCCTATGCAAATGAGAGGAATGATACTGAATCCCAGATTCCCCTTCATAGCTAGCCTGCACCCAACCATGTAGGTGCAGGAAGACCATGGTGCAAGCCTAAGAGCTAGCTGACATCATAGAGGGGTGTGGCAGGCATACTGTAAGCTTAATGGAGCCCTGTGGTTTGGGTTTACCCTTAGCTTAGCAGGGCTAAGCAAGGGGTGTGTCTGAAGCTGCCAAGCACTCTTTACATTGCCTAAGCTGGTGTGACTGCCGCACACTGTGCTTTAAATAAAAAAAAAAAAGTAAACCAGGAAATAGCAGCTCCGTGCACATCTGAACACTGTGTTTGCACGGTGCACCTGTGGGCTTAAACAGGAAGGTAATGGTAAGGGAACAGAGCAGTAGGAAGGTAATCAAGGAGAACTAGCATAGCTGGCAGGTGAAATGTATCAGAATCAGCCAATTACACAGGCAGCAGACCAGCCCAGCACACTACTATGGTTTTTCCCACAAACTCTACACCACCAGTGTACACAAGCGGGGAAATTTTACCTAACAAAAGAAACAAAATGATAGGGGCTGCATTAGCTTTCATAAATCAACATGTGGAAGAGGCTGAGGGTGGTGCAGATGAGAATGCTGATGACCAACCCACAGTGAGGAGAAGGAGAAGAGCGTACAGACCCAGGGTAACCTACTAGGGGCTACATGAGCTGGAGATAGTGGAGCACTATAAGTTGGACAGGGACCTCCTACAGCAAATTGTTGAGCTGTGCCAGCCACGCCTCACACACAGAACCAACAGAGGGGAACCCATTCCAGTGGATACCAAGGTATGTGTAAGCCTAAGAATAATAGCCACAGGTACCTTCCAAAGGCCAACTGGGGATATCATGGGGATTTCACAGGCATCAGCATCCAGGGTACTCCACCAGTTCCTGGATGCCATGTCAGCACATGCCGGTGAGCATGTACATTTCCACAACACTTGTGAGGCATTGACCAGCAATATGTGACTCTTCCACAAAATAAAAGAATGAAGCAACGAATGCAGCCACTATGGATAAACTCCACCCTCTCCAAAACAAACTTTAACAACAACAATATATTCCAAACTGGAGAAGTGAAGACCACGGCACAAGTATCCAGAAGTTTATTGTACAAATGATAACAAGATAGCAGTAAAACAGATAAAATCAGTGAGCGCTTTCACATCAACCAGGTGCTTCATCAGACTTCATTTTCATTGCACATCACTTCAGGCTTAAATACAATCTCTAAGCAAAATGTTAATGAGATAATTGAGTAATTAACATCTTAAGAACATTAAAACACTCATTTATATAAAAAAAGTAACTAAAATTAAAATTACTTAAACCTCTTAGCAACCAACAGTGGTTTTATTGAGGCCCTTTCGTTAAGCCCAGGCAATTTATCAGCCTGTAGCTCAATGATCCAATGTAGTTAATTCTGTTCAGTAATGTTTTTCTTGTCTCCCAGCCTTAAGTTAGGACTTATACAATGTATAACCATGAACTGAAATGTATGTGTATTATTTAACATTACGTGTTTGGCTAGTGCGCTTCTTTCAATGTCTCCATTCCTAATGGCTGAAAGATGCTCTCTTACTCTGTCACGAAGAGACCTGTTTGTCATTCCCACATAATATGAGTGACAATCGTTACATACTGCCAAATAGATCAAATCATTTGTAGCCCACGTAGCATTTACTCTAAATTCATATCTAACATTGGTTACAGGATGTATAAAAACATTGTTTGGACTTAATACCTTGCATATATTGCACTTCCCACATGGTCTCAAATAAGGTTTAGATATATCATTCATCGCATACGACTGTTTGTTTGAATTGCATAACAGTTGCTTTAAACTATTTTTATTCTTATACCTAAAACAAGGTACATCAACCACTATCTATTTTATTTGTGCATCAGATTGCAAAATAAACCAGTTCCATTTCACAATATCTCTAATCTTGTTAATATTACTAGAGTATTGCAAACTAAGTGAGGTTCTATTTGTGTCAAAATTCAACTTTTTTATGTTATTTTCTGAAACATTGATTTCAGACATATTGTTGTACATATATGGTCTGGCTACAGTTTCGCTTAAATTCTCTACTTGTTTAAGATTTGAATCTATTTCTTTCAATGTATATTTACATTCAACCAATTCATCTCTAAAAATGTCCAAATTCATATGGAATGCTCCCTCATCAGTGTTCAATCTAGATATACGCATTCCTTGTCCCTTAATTATATTTTTATAAATGTAATATGGATGCATACTGTCTCGTGATAGAATATTATTTCTACGGCAGGATTTCTTGTACATAGTGGTAGAGAGAGCGCCATCCTGATCTTTCCTAATAACAACATCAAGGAATTCTATCATTACCTTAGAAGCTTTGAATGTAAAATCTAAAAACTAGTATTCGCATTTAAACAGGTGATAAACTGCAACAGATGTTCATAAGACCCAGTCCAGATTAAAAAAAGATCATCTAGAATACATTTATACAGAAAAAATATGCACATTGTAAGTACTATTCATTAGAACTTCATTTTCTTCCCATTGTGCTAGCACTATATTGGCAAAACTATTCGCACAGTGTGTGCCCATGGCAACACCCACTTCTTGTAAATAATACTTTTCATTAAACAGAAACACATTGTTTTCCAAAATGAGTTCAAGCAGCATGCATATTAAATCTATCTGCACTGCATCATAAGTACTGTTCTTACCTAAATATGACTTCACTGCTTCTATGCCATAGGCATGAGGTATGACAGTGAATAGAGAGTTTATATCTAAGGTAACTAGCCAACTTTCTTTCAGTTTGTGTTGATTCCCTAAAGTAAGCAAGGATAAATCACATAAAAGCTGTTTAGTGTCTCTTAGTACGTACTGAGACTTGTCCACAACTGGTCTAAGGAATTTCTCAACATAAACTGACAATGGATGGGTAACCCATCCTCGACCTGATACTCAGATTCTTGTGTAGTTTCGGTTGACCTTGAATCAATGGTATGACTGGATGTAGTACTAGAAAATAATCCAATAATTGTTTAGATAAAACAATAATTCAACATGCTAAATACATGACTATGAATCAAATCAATGTCAAGTAACGTTAAATTTTTGTATACCTGCTCATCATTCAACATATTCATCATTTAATTCATATAATGTGCTGTATCTAGTATGACTATCTCCCCTCCCTTATCAGCTGGTCGGATGCATATAGAGTCATCTTCCTGCAGTTTATGTAATGCCTTATATTCACTGGCTTTTAAATTGTGAAACTTTTTTTTCATACTTTTTTCACCTTTTGTGAACATAGATTTTATATCAGTTTCACATACATTACAAAATGTTTCTAAAGTTGCATTTAGTTCTGGTACAAACATGCTGGGTTTTCTGACCATATTGACAGATCCTTCTGACTTATACATAGTTTTTAACATCACATTATGACAAAATACTTAATGTACAAGATGGTATCTACGTACTGTGTATTAGTAGCTGGTATGAAAGTTAATCCATGTTGGAGTAAAGTCTCCTCATATTGCGTTAATGATCGTTTTGATAAGTTGAACACTAATGTTTTCAAGTTTGTTTCTGCTCACACATCTGTTTTATTGCCCGATTCGGAGCTCTTTCTTGCAAGGGCAGCCTTCGCTTCCTTCCTTGACTCACTGATCGGCCTCTCCTGGGCCAATCCATCTGACGAAGGGGTAAAGGGGGAGACAATGGATTAACAACATTTTTCATTGTTGTTGGTTTCACCTCCTTCCTTCTAACAACAGGATCATTAATTTGTGTTTCTTTTAATATTGCTGGAGTTATCATCAAGTTATCAGAGTTATTAGAAACAGAACCATCAATAGGATCATTGATCTTAGTGACAGTGCTTGGGCCATTGGCAAAAACAATAGATGATTCTTCTATCAACCGGGAAGTTGATGGAGTTATTTCAGTCCATAATGATTTTTTGTTACTAAGTACATTCACTTTAGAATCATTAATGTTTTCATAGTGCCTAGGCCAAGTGAATACATTGCCGGCATGAAAATCTCTAAGATCTCTATCTATTTTCTTCTTTTTTTGACTGATTAATTGTTGCTCAAAAAAATTAACACCGTCACATAACCTGTTTACGGCTTTATCAAATACTGCTGCAGGAACAAAGTCATGTACTTGTTGCTGCTTTCGCTGTATATGTTGTAATAATGTATCTTCAGAGGGTTTATGAAAATCAATTAATAATTCCATATATCAAAAGCTTGTTCCTAAATTAATTTGTTGCCAACGCTTTAGTAGTTCGGGGTAAATTTCTCCTGACGTTGGCATGGTTAGAACCCTAAGTCCCCTCAGAACTATACGATGTAACAAACAAGCTTCAAAATGAAGACGTGTCCATTGTAGCCATTTGTATTTATTTATATCATTCTCTAGTTCATGTAATTTTTCAACAAAAAGTTTCTCATCATATTTGCATTGTCCATCAATCAACAAATCTTCAGAGGGTTCATAAAGTAATAGCAAATTGGTGTTACATTGCAACAGTTTATCTAAATTGGTAGTAGAGGTTACCTCAGCTTGGACCATATTCACGGAATCACTAGTTCTTCCTTCAGCCATGTTCCACAGGACTAGCACAATATATAGCAGCACGCAAATGAAAGAAGCAACAAATGTAGCCACTATGGATAAACTCCACCCTCTCCAAAGCAAACTTTAACAACAACAGTATATTCCAAACTGGAGAAGTGAAGACCATGGCACAAAATAGCAGAATTCCCTGAGGTAGTGGGTGCTATAGACTGCATGCACATACACATCAAAGCACCATCCGGCAAGAGGGGTAGGGTCTATATCATCCACAAGGGTTTCCCTTCCATCATCTGCCAGGTCGTGTGCAATGCCCAGGGCATTATAATGAATGTGTGTGCTGGCTGCCCTGGAAGCTATCACGACTCCCACATCTGTCATACGATGCAGCTGTACCAAAGATTTGTCAATGGGGACATCCCTTATGGCCATGTTTTGGGGGATGCTATTTACACACTAGAGCAGTGGCCGATGACACCCATCAGAAATGCACACACACCTGAACAAGAACTCCATAATGAGGCACATGCACAGACCAGAATCATAACAGAGCATGTGTTTGGGAAGCTCAAGTCACGGTTCCAGTGCCTGGACATATCTGGTGGAGTCTTGCAGTACTCACTAGCTACAGGTACACAAATTGTCATTGTATGTGCCATGCTACACAGTATAATCCTGTGGAAACAGCTGCAGCAGGAACAGCATGGGGCAGGGCCACACCCCTCCCACAATTGCCAATGCCTGCACAGGCACAGAGTGACTCAGAGGAGGAAGAACCTGAGCCTGCCCCAGTAGGCAGAAGGAGACATGCCCAGTATGCCCAGGCCTTGGCAAAGAGGCAATACATAGCACATACACTGACATGGTAAGAACTCAGGGAATGACACCTCTCTCTGACTCGCACATACAGTAAAAGGGATGCCAAATATGACACTACCTGTGCTCAACCATGTATAGGGAGTGTACCATGTGCATCTGACATAGTCAGCCTTCCAGCACCATCCTCAATACTGGCACAGCCACTAGGTAAATCACTCTCCATATCAATTGCTGAATGGAGTAGTATGTTTTGTTACTTGTATCTATGGTAGGGATGTGAGCATGCAAGGGAGTCGGGTGGCTGAATGGGATGCGAGAAGATAGTAACACCTATAGTGGCAGCATGAAATCTGTAACAAATACTGGTGTCACCATAGTAGCCAGTACTAGACAAGGTGACAAAACCCACTGCAGGAAATGTAGTGGGCCAAATGTGTGTCCATAGGACACACACATGCCAGTCAGGGAGGCTCACATACCCAACAACAGTCTCAGCCAGCAGGACGGGCATAGACATACACAAAGAAAGGCTGTGCTAAGGCCTCTAATTGATGGCTATGAAGAACAGACCCCCTCCAGGCCTACACAGACAAACTACAACAGGTCAGGCAGTGGGATGTTAGTCCTGAAGGGTAAGAAGTCTGAAACTGAAATGTAGGTCAATAAAACCTAAGAACTGTAGTACATTGATATGCCTCTAGTCTGCATGATAGGTCAGAATACAGAATGAAATGGAGTACCTGAAATACCAGTACAGTCACAGCAAATGTGTATAGTTGTCAGGTGTGCCCCCCCCCCACACAATCCTATGTAGAGATGTAGTAACATGTATGTGTAGGTATAATAACAGTGGAGCATAGATTACCTGAGCAGGCCAAAGTAGCAGGATAGATTGTAGCACATGTACAATATGCAGGGATGCATGTGTTAGGTTGGTGTGTGTTGTATATTGTGTGAGAGTGGTCAGCATTGTAGGCATGGTGAGGTTTGTCCTCATGGCGATTGGCCAGTACTGTCGATGACAGGGCCACGTTCTCACAACTGCAGTGCCAAACACAATGCATCCCAGCAAAACACATTCCAGCAGTAAGCCATAGTAATTGTTTGGATGTAATATCTGTCACCATCTGAAACATGGACATGGCATGAATGTGGGCCCAGACATACAAACAGTACACAGGTGGAAGTACCCAAGGCAGACAATATATAATATATTACTGTCAAATGGACACAACTTTAGAATTGTACATACAGGTTAGCAGCACATTAGTTGGGTTTGTAGTATGGAATACCGGTGTCATCTGACCAAACACTGGCATACCACAAAGGTCACAGGTATGAAGCATTGAGAAACTGCTGATGTCCTTGCACAAGCTAGCATAAGTGGAATGCCCCACATACATCTGTGAGTCATATGCAATTAGCGTCCATAGCACACATGCACCCAGCTCACCCCACCATCACCCACAGGTACCTCACAGGTCTTATCCCTGCTGTTGGGAATGAGTACAATATGACCCCCCAGCTCCGTATGGAAATAGCCACAGAATGCAGCATGCTGAAGAGGTGTCCCATGCAGGTGTGTCCCTATCTGTAAGCAGCACCCTGCCAGCATCCACACCACTGGATCAATAATGACAGAAACTATTGACATTAACACCTTGTACACCTACCCTATCACCCCATGGGAATATAGTGGTTTGCAGTCTGGGACTGTAGGAGTGACACAATGCAACGGCCTGTTACAGCTGGCCTGCATCACTACCAAATGCCCTACAATCCTCTGCCAAAAGCCTGTGTCTCACTTGTACTGCCAATGTATGTTATGTCATGGACTCCCAAAGAACAACATAACACAGTCCACAGAACCCAAATGCAAGGCCATGGCAACAAATCCCAGTAACATGTCCACCATGTCCTACTGCATGAACTGTGGACCAACACCAAATTACTGCTGGGATGAAGTGATAACTATAGAGAGCTTATCATATAATGTTTGTATAATGTTTGGAAGAGGATAGAATAATGGGGGGGGTAGGAGCATGGATGCTATGGAGTGTGTGAAGTCTGAAACTCAGCCATGTGCACATACTATCCCTGCCTGCATGCACAGAAATGGATGGCTAGAAACATGCTTGTAAACCACAATGTAAAGGGATAATGACTAGAAATATGACCCCTGCCTCTGGGTAACCTGTGTGAATCTCTACAGCTGTGATGTATGGCCACAGCAGGATATGGCCATACTGTCATGTAGATGGATGTACAAGCATAGGATTCTCAGCCACCACTGTACCAAGGTGCTGAACCATTTGCACAGATCAATCAGCAAGTGTCTGCAGCTTCCCCTCCAGAATGGCATGATGACCCCTGCCTCTGGGTAACCTGTGTGAATCTGTACAGCTGTGAGGTATGGCCACAGCAGGATATGGCCGTACTGTCATGTAGATGGATGTACAAGCATGGGATTCTCAGCCACCACTGTACCAAGGTGCTGAACCACTTGCACAGATCCATCAACAAGTGTCTGCAGCTTCCTCTCCAGAATGGCATGATTGTGCAAGAATATGTAGGCTGCAGACCACAATACTGGACACAGCTGCATTCACCCTGTGCTCCCCAGGAAATTACTGCAAGCAAATATGTATGCCTGACAGTAGCTGATGATGTAAAACATCACAGTGTAAAACAGTACATATGTCTGAATATCTCTGCTAACACCAAAACCATGTAGCAGAAGCAGCACAGACACAATTACCTACAGTAACCCACTATCATTTGCCCATTTTGACCCCATATTGTTAACCAATCTACAGATATCCCACAGAAACAGGTTGCTAGCTGTAGGTGTAGAACACAAAATCCTGCACTGGATTACAACCTGCCTGGAATGGATTCACACATTCAATACAGAAAGTCATACTGGGCATGCTACCACACTTAGGGAAATGAAGCCCATGTCTGACAACAAAGTATTGAAAGGTCATACTGGGCATGCTCCCACACTTAAAGAAATAAAGCCCATGTCTGGCAACAACAGTAGACTATACATATCTGACAGTCACAGATGTTTGTGCAAGCACACCACATTGCACACCACTCATGTTTTGCACACACATTGGATAGGAATACACACATATATCCAAGGACAGCACACTATAATAGGCCAAAATTACACATACATAGATGTGTGGAAGAGAGTGACAGACAGTGACAAAGAGCCTCCCATCATGAGGCCTGTCCCACCAAGCATACATCCAATTGGCTAAAACCACATGATGTGCAAATGTCAATCACTGTAGATATTTGCCTCTGGTATCCCTCAGCACTATAGTGTCTGTGGTGCTTGTGATAACTGTGTAACAAGACTGTACAAGTCAGTATTTATCTAGCAGTTGTATACATGTACCTGTGTGCCTGAGTGTTGCGTGTCTGCTTCCAGATGAATGCCCATGCACACACACTGCACTCCCCATTGCCCTACTATGGCAAGCCTGCTGATGTCATTTACCTTGAAATACACCTTTGATGAAAGTGTACCCCAGTAAGCTACTTGGCATGTACTATAACTGTGTAATGCTACTGTCTGGTGTACTAGTTAGGTAGGGAATTCTAATCCCAGACATAGCAAGTGTGCTTGTGTGTGTGTAGGGATCAATGCTTTTGTGGCCATTCACAGTCACTACACTCCCCATTCCCCTACTTTGGAAAGTTTGCTGATGTCATTCACCTTGAAATACACCTTTGGGGAAAGAATAGCCAAGTAAGCTCTGTGGTGAATCCTATGACTGCATAATGCTGTAGTGTGATGTAGTAGTTAAGTAGGAGCTCTAATCCCAGACATGGCAATTGTAAAACTTTGTGTGTGTGTGTGTGTGTGTGTGTGTGTGTGTGTGTGTGTGTGTGTGTGTGTGTGTGTGTGTGTGTTTGTCTGTGTAATGAGGATCAATGCTTTTGAGGCCATTTCCACTCACTACAATATCCATTGCCCTACTTTGGCAGGGCTGCTGATGTCATTCACTTTGAAATACATCTTTGGGGAAGGTGCAGCCCAGTAAGCTTCATTGCACATGCTATAACTGTGTAATGCTGTAATGTGATGTACTAGTTAAGTAGGAGTTCTAATCCCAGACATAGCAACTGTGAAACTGTGTGTGTTTGGTTGTGTGCGTGTAGGGATCAATACTTTTGTGGCCATTCACAGTCACTAGGCACTCCTAAAAATGGAGAACATCGATATCTGTGCAGTAACAGAGACCTGATCCAAGGCTCCAGAGAGCACCCCTGCAATATCAGGTACAGCTCTTACCACACCTGTCAGCTATCAAACCAGGACCAAAACACTAAAGGTGGAGAAGTGTCCATATTCACCAAGGATATTCACACCACCAGGCTACTTGCTCAACAGAATGTGTCTGAAATACTCCCAGTACAACTAATACTAGGTAAGACTGCAATCCAAATTGTATAGCTTCCTACAGATCCCCCACCATGCCCCAAGATTCCCACTACACCTTTCTAAACATACTGGGAAATATTATGATACAACCAAACACCCTAATACTAGGTGACTTACACTACCCTGCCATTAACTGGGAAAACTACTTGTGTACCAACACATGTGCCCAATGGTTCTTGGAACTCATAATTCCCAATGCCCTGGATCAAGTAACCCATAGTCCCACCAGGGGCTCCAATGTCCTAGACCTGGTCATTACCAACATGGGAAATCAATGCTCCACACCTATGGTCACCCCGTCAGTGGTCAGGTCTGCCCATAAGCTAATCACCCTTAACATCCACATCCCTCCCCCACACCCCAGTAAGATAACCTCCGTAACACACATCTCCAAAGCCAACCTCGTGCAACACATGTCAGACATGACTAACGTCATAACACCCATGCAGACGGGAACTGAAAGGATGACTGCTGAATCCTACACTAAGGCGCTGTATGAGCACGTCCACTCGTGCATGAATCATGCCATCCCAAATAGAACCAAGACGCTTCCCACTAAGAAAAGGAAGCCAATGTGGTGTTTCCCTGCCATAAACAATTTGTACAACAAAAGGAAGAAACTGTTGCAAAAACGACAGAATTTCCAGAATGCAAAATACTCCCTTATCAGCCTCCGTAAGAAGCTGGGATCCCTCATAAAAGCTTGCAAAGCTAGTTATGAACATAATATAGCCAAAGATGCCAAAGAGAACTGCCAACTATTCCATAACTATGTTAGGAATCTAAATGGCAATGCTCAGATTTGCTCTGAGCTACAACAGGATGGCTTTAAATATACTGATCCCAAGGATATTTCCAATATCCTGGCAGATCGACTCAGTGCCAAATGCACCCCCTCCCACCCCCTAAAAGGCCCATCTGAACAATGAAAGATTGCCAGACTCTGGTAATAATGGCCATACAGGTAAAGCAACACACTCTCCAGAGCTAAGAAAACAGCATCCATGGGACCAGACAACATCCCGGGCTGTCTACTACATGAACTACAAAATAAACTTCCACCTCACCTATGTGCCATGTCTAATCATAGCCACACCTCAGGCTTCATGCCCACTGCATGGTGTACAGCTAAAGTTATCCCAGTCCACAATGTGGGATCCACCTTGCATTATGGGAACTATCACTCCAGCAGTATGCTGTTCCCTGAACTGCAAGGCCATAGAATGTATTATCATGGAACTTATAAATAAAGACATTGGCAACCTGCAAACACTGGACCCCACCCAGGATGGGTTTGTGAAGGGCTGATCATGTCTCCTGAACCTGATTGACATAATTGAATCAGTCTCCAGAGCTGTGGATGAGGGTAAGGCAGTTCACACGGCCTACCTGGACCTCACCAAGGCCTTCGACACCATCCCCCAGTCTGGAATCATAGATAAACATACCAAGCTGGCCATTAATCCCTACATTACTCAATGGGTTGCCAACTGCTGTACTGACAGAGCCGACACTGTAAAAGTAGGTGACTCCAAATCCAGCCCCAGACAAGTGACATTTGGAGTACCTCAGGGTTCAGTCCTGGGACCACTCTTGTTTGGCATTTACTGCTCTAAAGTACAGGCCAACACTAAGGGACTCTGGCTAACAAAGGTCACAGATGACTGCAAACTGGGAGCCAATATTGAATCCCCACATGATGTGCATATTCTACAAAAGGGCCTTACAGAAAGAGATGCTAGGTGCCTGTGCCATAGCCTCAAGCTCAAAGCCAAGAAATATATAGTTATCCCCTTTGGGAAGAGACATGTAGCCATGAAGTACCACATAGGTGGCAGTGCACTAAAAACCTAAAGTGTGATAAGAGACATAGGGACACAGGTGGACAGTGGTCTCACCTTTGATAACCACATCGCCACAACAGTCAGGAAATCCACCTATGTGGCACATCTCATTACTAAGGGCTTTTCATCCAGGAAAAAGGAGGCCATTGTCCCACTGTAGTCATCGCTAAGTATGCCCAGTACAGACTACAATGCCCCATTTGTATGTACCTCACAAGACATCTGCAACAACTAGAAAGGCTGCAGACATACCTCACTAAAAGAATCACAGGCCTAAACCAGATGCCTTATGCTGACCATCAGAAAATCATCCAGCTATACTCTGTCACATACCGTGCACTCAGAGGTGATCTCTGCTTAACATACAATGTCATGTCAAACCTAGAGCTGTTGGACATGCTAACCTTAAAGAAATCCAAATACCTCACAGCCACACGCTCCAGGGATCCAAAAATTGTCATCACAATGAACAAAACATGCTGGAAAGATGTGTTCCTGACCCAGAGACTCCCCAGACTCTGGAATAGACTCCCCATACATGTCAAGCAGAGTGCCTCTTTGGCCCTCTTCAAAAGGAACCATGATGATTGGATGAGAGATAGGAAATTGACCCCAGTGATCATGTCAGTTGCCCTGCTAGACAGGGGTCCAGGGAAGAAAATATTGTGGGAAAACATAGCCAGGGAATTGTCATGGTTAGGCATGTATAGGCCTTAAGGCCAATAGCCTAGTACCAACCTATGAACCTATGAACCTATGACCTACACGTTCCATTGCCCAACCTTGGCAAGCCTCCTGATGTCATTCACTTTGAAATACACCTTTGGGGAAGAAGTAGCTCAGTAAGCTCCATGGCACTTGCTATAACTGCGTAATGCTGTAGTGTGAGGCTGGGGTAGACAATCCATATCCCTACATGTGACATGGATTGGGGAACAATATAGGCAACCCTTGTATTACCCAGAGAACACTCTCCACCCACGTCTCATACACAAACACACTTGGCTAGGCAACAACCACTATGTTGGTAGTTCTCTGCATATTGCCCACAGATAGTAACCATGGTGTGATTGTAGTGGACTACAGAGGACATGGCACCCTGTCCCATCCCTAGACTAGGCAAATCATTGCATACAGTGGTCCTTTGGTATGTTCCCCACTGGATGCCTGCAACAACTGTAGAGTCAGCAAATGTAACCCACAAAGGACATACCATGCCTTATACATATGCCCTGTATGGACAGATGCCACTGACACCAGTGAATACCTGTATCGTGCTGTCAATGTAGATGCAAGGTCAACCTTGTTTCCATTGCCAGTTCTCACCACATGAGATCAGGAATGGCACATCTGATGATTACAATCTGTCTACACAACATGCCCCAGACACCCCAGGTACACTTCCACATGTCACAGAATATGCATGTGGGACATGTGCACATCCCAGACACTGTCCATGTTATGGAATATAGAACACATACAAGGCAAGCATTGCACAGCACTGGTCATCCACCCATGTTTGGCATGGTAGTAGGGATGAACTAGATGTGTTTTTAAACTATTTAAATAACAGCACTAAATTTTTACATTTTTCTATGACATGTTCAGATACTAGCATTAACTTTTTGGATGTGAGAATTTTGTTTGATGGTACTGAAATTCAAACTACTGTTTATAAAAAACCCACACATAGGAATACATTTCTCCATCAAAACAGTATGCATGCACCACATGTGTTTAAAAGTGTCACAAAAGCTCAGTTTGTTAGAATTAGTAGACAATACTTCTATAGAAGAATGTAAGAAACAAATGCAGGAACTGAAAGATGAATTTATGGAGTGGGGCTATAATAGGGAGTCCCTAGATATGAAAATTGAATATGTCTTGAGCTGTAGGGATGATAGTACTAAACCTTATTTCTCTATGAACACAATGGAAGTACCCTTTATAACAAAGGAGAACAATTTAGATGTAGGTAAGCTGCGTTTTGCTACAGCTTTTAACAGAGCTACTTCTTAGGTAAGAAGAATCATTAATAATAATTGGCGTATATTATCATCTCTACCTGAATTATGTCCCATAGTTGGCATGAAACCCAGTTTCTCATACAGAAACTGTCAGAGTTTAAAGCAGAAGTTATGTTATAAAGACGTATGTCAAGAATGGGGGGGGGGGTAACAGCAACTAAACCAGGTACATTTCCTTGCAACAATTGTAGCTGTTGTGAAGTCATTAACAAAAATAATACTTTTCAACACCCAATAACTAGGAAGAATTATATATTTTCTGGCTTAGCAACATGTGTTACAATGAATATAATATACCTGGCTACCTGTAATAGATGCCAGGCATTTTATTTGGGGAAATCTATCAGAAAATTGAGGGAAAGAATAACTGAGCACCATTCAGAAATAAGAAGAAATATTGACACTAATTTCTTAGCTAAGCATATCAGTACATATGGAAATGCACATACATTCTCTTTTAGACTGATAGAGTATGCAAGGATATATGAGGGGGAGATATTAACAATAAGCTTGAGATGAAGGAATATCAATGGATAATACACATTTGTGCTGATGTATTACCAGGTTTAAAACAGACTGTTTCTTTAAAACCTATACTAAGGTATAAACAAATGTGTCTGAAATAGAGTTATGTGCTTCTGCAACTATTGTTTTTAACTAGGATTGATTATTTAATTGAATAATTAATGGCTGTGTGATTTTTGATAGTATATAAAAATGGTTAGTATGTGTTAGAATTTTATACACTGATGAAGGGTTTGTTTGATCTGAAAGCTTTGTTTTTTTAAACACTTGTTCAGTATCAGCGTTGCTTGGTTAGTTTCATACTGCACCCACAATAGTAAACCAGATGAGTGAATGGTGAATACAATACCCATCTGTGTGGGCCAATCCAGACAATACACCCCTGAGCCACACTGCAGACAATTGTCATGTGGCCTGATGCCAAGGTATACCCTTTACCTAGCCTTGTACAGCCTTCTGGCACAGTCAGCCACTACACACCTGTGAAGCAATGCACCCATGCATGTCAGTACTGGCAAACCTGTGTCTGTGTGTGTGTGTGGAGTATAATGATTTGGACACCATTCACACTCACTACACCTCCCATTAGCCTACTGAAGCATGCCTTCTGATGTCAGACACCTTGACATACCCTTTGCCCATATGCCTGTTAACCTCTGTGGTGCATCTGATACCTGTGTATTACTGTAGTGTGGCAAAATAGTTAGTTAGGAAGTCTAATCCTGACCCTGCTAACTTTGATAATATGTGTGAGTCCCTAAGAGAGTGTGGCTGTGTCCTTGACACCTGCTCTTGTGGACAAGCACATGTACTACACCTATCTTATCCCTCCTTTATCACTGTTGCTGATGTCACTCACTGTCAAATATACCTTTGGATAGCTCCCCAGCATGTAAGCTATGTGGTGCATGCAATAACTGCATAGACATGTAATAGCACTACATAGTCAGGCAGGGTTTTGAAACCCTGTACTGGTAAGTGTGTGACACAAACTTACTCTCCTACCCCCTCCCTGTCTTACTTTGTCTCTCTCACTCCCTCACTGGTGGATGTGGAGAAGTACACCTGCTTTGCTTAGGCAGCAGCTTGTGTTTTGTAAGTGATGCTGATGGCCTGTGCATGAATTGCAGTCCCCCACTAGCTGATTGCATGTGGAACAGCTGTGGTAACATTCCCATAGCCAATTGCATGGAAACACACTCCTATAACTAGGAATATCATTTGGGTGTTGTCCCTTTTCATTCACTGTGAGCAGGACTTCATGTTGGTGTTTGGCAAACAGCATCATAGATGGTAGTGGGATATACATCTAACAACATACA